>NC_041405.2:149433966-149701466 GCF_900747795.2 Erpetoichthys calabaricus | reverse complement strand
AGTCTCGGCAGGATTCTCTGGCCGTCGATTTTGGCAGAGGACCTGTACATAAATAAATTTTACTGTGGACAGAGAACCCGGAGAAGGCAGCGTCCAGACACGCAGAAAAATCGCCAAACCTCACCTTTACCAAGGACGTCATGGGAAAGAAGAAGACAAAGCAGAGCGCCAGCAACAGCGGAGGTCTAAGGCTCAACATTGCCTGCTCTCATGATGAGCCACGGAGTGGCTACGTGCTTCGGGAGAAGCATCCGGAAGAGGACGATGAAAATGAGGTATGTGCCGGGAGCGAATTTGAAAACTTATTTAAAATAACGCATTTTGTCCCGTGCGCATACCTCCCAGGGGTCCATCCGGAGGTTCTGCGGGAGGCAGGAGGGAATGCAGAAGGCAGTAGTGCACTCACATCAGTGGAGCAGTCGAGCGAGAAAGACTTCCGCATGTCGGGTGCTGGCGATGGACACGTGACCCACCCCGAAGGAGAAGGTCCGTGTCCAGCTGTTTACGTCTTCAACCCGGAAAAGACGGACTTGGTTTTTCCGAAAAGGAAGGGGGAGGTGAGCGAAGCACCGCTCAACCCGCAAGAAGGTAAGGAGGGCCGGGATGTAGCTGTTCGATCTGTCGACAAATTAATAAAGACAGACGGCAGTTTGCCAAAGAAGGCAACCCGGCCCTCAGACGAAAAAAACTCCAAATCGCTCAAACCCCCCTCCCCGGAGGCGCAGTTCCCATTGTCAAGGGGGTGGGGAGCTGAATGAACGCTAAGGAGAAGTGGACTTTGTGCTGGCTTTGTGCTGCTTGTCGCTCTGCGTGTCAATAATTTAAAAGCCTGTACATCACCAATTTTCCTGTCTCACTGTCTTGTCTTGCGTGAAGTTAAGATGTTTTATAATAGTGAGATGTTACTCATATCCTTAGCCCGACATCCACATATCATATGTGTTAACAAAGTGTGTTTTATAAGTTTACATGTGTTTAAAGCATGTGGGATGGGTATTTTTAAGGCTTAAACTATAAAAATGTTTATTTATATGGTCTTTCTATATCGCGGATTTTATATATATATGTTGATTTCTATATTCAGTGAATACACGCATAACACTGTTCACTATAGAAGTGAGGCAGTGCAACACAGAGACTGGAATATTTATGAGAACAGCCAGAGTATTATGGTGAAGGAAGTGTTTTGAACCATATTAGTACAGCTGTTCTTATGCATTCTAATAGTCAGCATTTTAATATGCAAAATTTGTCATTTTATATTTTGACACTAAGTAATCTACTGCACAATAATTTCAGTTGTGTTGATGATCCAGAAAGATTTGTTTCACCAATCACAACTCTGTTGAAATTTTGTAACCTGGTGGTGGAATATGCAGTGTAATGTAATTAATATAACTTCCTAACTCTCGGGTCGAAGCAGTAAGCTGACATGAGGAGTGGAAATGTCCCGCCCCCATGCATTGCGGTTCGATACACTGAGCAGACATGCGTAGTACTGAGATTGCATCCTGATGGGGTGCTGAAGCCTCAGACATGCTGAGTACTGACGCGACTCCGAAGCCTCTGCCATGCGCACTAGGTTAACTGAGGCTTCGAAGCGTCGAGCAGATTTGAAGCCTCAGACATGCGCACTGGGGTAACTGAGGCTTCGAAGCGTCGAGCAGATTTGAAGCCTCAGACATGCGCACTGGGGTAACTGAGGCTTCGAAGCGTCGAGCAGATTTGAAGCCTCAGACATGCGCACTGGGGTAACTGAGGCTTCGAAGCGTCGAGCAGATTTGAAGCCTCAGACATGCGCACTGGGGTAACTGAGGCTTCGAAGCGTCGAGCAGATTTGAAGCCTCAGACATGCGCACTGGGGTAACTGAGGCTTCGAAGCGTCGAGCAGATTTGAAGCCTCAGACATGCGTAGTACTACTGAGATTGCGTGATGACGGGCTTCAAACGGGGATTTGAAGCCTCAGACATGCGTAGTACTGAGCTCATGACGGAGCTCTGAAGCTTCAGACATGCGTAGTACTGAGCTCATGACGGAGCTCTGAAGCCTCAGACATGCGTAGTACTGAGCTCATGACGGAGCTCTGAAGCTTCAGACATGCGTAGTACTGAGATTGGATCATGATAGGGCTTCGAAGTCTGGAGCAGACATGGTCACTGGTTACTGAATCTTTGTGAAGCCTCAGCACACTCAAAGGCATTGATCTCTATATTCTGAGAGTCTATCTGACACTTAACTCTCTAGTTATATTTTGTAATTCGTATTGACATTACACACTTCACTTAATATAGTTAAACTACAATTCAGGTAGTTGCTGAGAAGTAATTATTGTTCTTGTGGATTGCTGTGATTTCCTTTGTCTGATACATAGTGTCAAAGATATATTGTCATATATCAACTTTATATATATAAAAAGCTTAGGTAAATCGTGCAACCTTTTTATGGAACACTTAATTTTGTTCAAAAAAGTACGTCATATAGTATACATCTATAAATATAATTTTTTTGTCTTCATTAGGAGAATACAACAATGATACTCTCGTGTCAATTAAACCAATTTAACGTGCATATGTCAAGCAACATATTTCCACATCCGCCGCAGTAAGAACAGTAGTAGTAGTTCAGTTGTGCGAAGCTCGTTAATTATCCTGATTAGGTGGCTCAATGGTATCGCAACTGTCTCTCGGTAAAAACACCAGCGGTTCGCGTCGTCGATCCTCCACTTGATAAAGGTTTTTTTCAATTCCTCCATTTAACAATATTTTCAGCTTGGACGGATAGCGAGCGAATCGAGCTGTCGAGGGAAGATTGGGCCGCCATAGACGGGCAGGGGGCACACGTCCCTAATTATATTGTGTATGTAAAGAGTTTCACTGTAAAACGTAATAAGCTTCATATTTGTGTGTTTGGAGACCCTGGTGTCGTACTGAATTTGTATTGTAGAAAAACAAACTACTGTGCAGCATGCCTAAATGTGTCTTTTCGTTTCTGATCGCTCTACGGCACTACCAATTTAAGACAATTCGCTATAAACAGTTTCAGCCAATCAGCGCCTTCTAAACATGCAGAATGACAGTGTGAACCTTTATTGTAGCGGCACAGCATCTTCGTTTCAGTCAGTCATTGTCCTGTTAGACTATTTACTGTTAAGTGCTGCTTGAGGTAGCGTTTATAGTACAACAGGTAGCCTACGTAGTTCTTAAATTGATATTGAAATGCACACACAAGTCTCCTAAATTATTTATTGAAATGCCTACATTTACAGTGTCCATTTTAGGAAGTCGTAGTTTTTACTTGTTCCCGTTATTAGGGATTACAATTTCTCAGTGTCATATATTATTCGTTACTACTCGCGAGTCCCGCATCATTGAGATTCTGATTTATATTCGGTATAAGCAATTTTTTTAAAAGGAACGTTAATTGAACTGACTATAGCAGACTTGTCATCTTCTTAAAATGACTTTATTGATTTGATGTTGACAATCATAAGGTCAAAAACCAAGGAGGCGATGAGTTTGCACGGACTGTGCTGTTTCTTTTTTTTCGTGACATCGCATCAGTAGAGAGTGCATGATGTTAACAATGCATTCTGTCCTAAATGGCAGCGCATACGCTTTTTTATATTTCCTAAAGGCCAATGTGTCTCAGTTTGCTCATTAATATATTTTGACAGTGTATTTTAGTGAGAATGATTATAAACATATTACCCACGTTCATTTCCCATGTAGATATGTAACGTTTGGTGAGAATAAATAAAAAGTAACAACACATATAATAGTTATGTTGCATTGTTTATGATTAAGAAAATTCATAGTTTATCTGAAATGTTCTACTTATACAGTCGATTTATTCCACTTCTGAAGGTGTACATTGTCGGTATTCTCCATTGCAATTGCCCCAGAGTGTAAGGTGTGCCAGTGCAACTGAAAGGGTGGCAGACGAGCTTACGTAATGGGTGACAAGGCACATCCTCACCCTGATGCCGAGGCTCTTGTCATGAATATTCCCATCTTGTGCTTTTTCTCGTTCCCGCCAGTTTACTATTATTATTGGACACGTATGTAGAGGGAATGTGTGTCTTATTTTATGTCTATGAAAGGAAGGACGGTAAAGCCTTGAATGAAACTGAGTGTTGATGCTTTGGGTGACACGACAGGTGAGGAGCAGGGAACGTTAAATGTGACAGTGACTGCGGGGGATTGTGGGACTGGAAGATGGTTTAAGAATACAGAAACGACAAAAGCTTAGTCTTTCAATATTTTTATTTACATCAATGATTTACTCCATTGAGCTGCAGTTCGGAAGATTACTTATTTACCCCCCGGCGCAGCCTTTGATAAGATGCATTCAGAAGGAAAGGATGTTACTGACAAAGTCAGGTGCTTTTTTGAAAGTTTGGCTCCAGATGTGCTTATCCAGCTGCTCCTTCTTGTCAGTACTTGAGTGATCTTTATGTTCACCTTTGGATGAATTCGCAAAGTTTCTTTACAACGTTTTTGTCTCATTAACGCAGAACTCCCGAAACTTTCCTAAAATTGCAGAAGACAGTTGTGATTAGTTATGCAGCACACGCTTTTACACACATTGCTTTTTGGAAATCAGTAATACAAATCAGCTACAGATCTGGGAATCACTGAATAGTAAAAACGTTTAATGATAGTGTCTTGCGCATATACTGGTGTAATGACCACGTCGGCTTTAGTGAAGCGTTTCTTAGCCTCTCTGATATGATCGACATGGCGTAGAGTAGATTCTGGATTGTTATAATACGTGCTACCTTACGCAAAATATGCTCATTAATTTGTTACAGATTCTAGGTGGACACGATTCCACACCAAGGAAAAAGGTGCCCCATGTAAATCGTTCATAATGTCTCCAAAATATATTTGTTAACTTTCAGACAAGTACTACTTAACTGTTTTATACAAAATCCTTATTTCAACATATGCAAGCCTAAATTAGGATTTGATCTCGGGTTAGCGAACCTTATCGCTGTAGCAAGAACAACTGCTTTTACGCTTTGAGCCAAAGCGCTTTAACAGACTAGTGAATTACCAAATTGACTGCTGACTGCGCAGATATCAATGACGTCATTACGCAAGCGTGACTCAAAATCACGTGACGGGCGCATTTGAAGCAAGCCTCGAAGCGGCGCTTCGATCTCCAGTGCTTCGAAAGCTCGACACAGTGTCGAAACCTGAGTATCGAGCGGCCCATCACTAGGTAAGGCTAGTGATCTCTTAAGCATGCCTCCGGCTGAATTAAATAACTTTTTTGATGTGCGCGAGCTGGAGAAGTTGCTTCGGCCCGTGCACAGTTTTTTGCAGATTGTGGCAACAATACAGAAGATTGTTGGTGAGTTGGGAGCCGCAGCTGAAGCGCCGTTAAGAATGGTAGACGAGTACCTGCGGCGGTTGGGTCGAGAGCCTCCCGTGTTATATGATTTGGCGGTACAGGTGTGAAATGCCGGTACCGTATATAATGAAATAGGGACGCAGTGTGAAACGGGCCCGCATTTGATAAGTAGCGGGTACCAAGTTACTGCGAGCCCTACAAGAGAGGCGGAAACGTGGACCGGGTGCTTGATGGAAGGGTCGGTCGAGCCGGAGCAGCTGAATAGTGCTGTCTGCCGGAGCGATGCGACCCTGAAGACACCACCACCAGTCATATGTAAATCGAAGGGGATTCAGACAGTAAAGGGGCTTTCTCATACACATAGAGAGACCCAAACTGTGGATATACCCCAGATTAAAAGGGCGGTGCAAGGAAATAAAATCTGTGCCGTACAGCATAAAGGGACACAGTGTGATCCGGCACCGCGTTTAATTAGTAGCGGGTGTCAAAGCACTGTGAACCCGACAATAGATTGTGGAATGGTGACTGAGTGGTCGGGTGAAAGTCCGATCGAACCGGGACAGCGGTATGAGACGGCTTCCCGGAGCGATACGGACCTCGAGACCCCGACCCGCGTGATGAGGGAGTTGTCGCTTGTTACTGGAGGGGCGGAGGAAGTGCCGATCAAACCGGGGCAGCTGAAAAGTGCTGTTACCCGGGGCGAAGTGGTACTAATGACGCCGCCTCCTATAATGCGTAGAACAACGGGCGTGCAAACAGCAAAGAGGCTCTCTCTTCTCCATAGAGAGCCTCACGCTGTGCACAAGCCCCAGAATAAGCCGGAGATCCACAAACTGAAACACGGGTCTCCTGACAAGACAGAGAGAAGGGCTGAGAGCAGCAAAGTGGCCGTAAAACCCTCCTTGGCGGAGGAAAGGGCGGAGCAAACATTGACGGAGTTCCCGAGATGTTTCTGGTCTCGCAGAGGGGGACAACCAGGAGGACATTGTCGGTGTTACAACTGTCGTCGGCCGGGCCATGTGTGGCGAAGTTGTCCCCAGAGGACAGGGGAGCGGTGGGACAGAAGATACACGGTTCCCCCAAGGTTCGCTGGGGAGCCTACACAACGTTGCCAAGGTCCGACTAACGCGTCCTCCTGGAGGAGGACGTCCCTCGCGGGGCTGATCGCTTCGCCCCAGTTGGCTTCGCTAAGGGGTGGGAATTGTGAAGGATTGATGGCTTTTTACTCCGGTCCTCACCCCCAGGCCGCCAGGAGGAGCTCTCCCAGCAGCGTGGACGTGCCCCGAGTTCCAGCAGGGCCGCCTGGACTATGTAGTTTTTATACACAGCCCTGCTGGATACCTTGGGGGCCACCGGGAGTCGCTGTAGGGGGGCTCGTGGACTCTTATGCGCCCTATAACCCGGGAGTACGTCACAGTCATGTGACAGGAAGAAACAATGTGCTCCCGGGTTGAAGAAAAGGACTGTTTACCCTGACCCGGAAGGGATAAGGAACTGTGGACGGATTGGACAGGAACACCTCCGGGTCAGGGTGTATAAAAGGACGATGGAAATCCCAGACGTTGAGCTGAGCTGGGTGGAAGGGTGGCAACGCGTCTGGGAGTGTGGAGGATTATTATTGTTATTATTATTATTGAGTATTGTGGAGAGGAGGGTGCTTTGTGCACAATTATTATTATTAATAAATCATTATTTGGACTTTTACCTGGTGTCTGACGTCTAGTCTGAGGGTTCAAGGGGTCACGGAGACCTTCTATCTGTCACAGCCTTTTATTAGTATAGATAAAGTTGATATATGATAATATATCTTTGACACTATGTATCAAACAAAGGAAATCACAGCAATCCACAAGAACAATAATTAATTCTCGGCAACTACCTGAATTGTAGTTTAACTATATCAACTGAAGTGTGTAATGTCAATACGAATTACAAAATATAACTAGAGAGTTAAATGTCAGATAGACTCTCAAAATATAGAGGTCAATGCCTTTGAGTGTGCGGAGGCTTCACAAAGATCCAGTAACCAGTGAGTCTGTTTTTTTTCTTTATTTAACAGCAAATTCCACCGTGGACCGAGAGCGAGCAAGGCGAGAACACTAGTAAAGATCTATCAAATGGAAATGGGCATCTTGTTTTATGTCTATAATAAAAAAAAAAAATATTTGAGTGATGATTTCAACTGTTATTGTAGTTGTTGATGGCGGGTTTAGCGGTTTAATTTTTTAAATATTAAATTAATAAGGTGGAATGTGTTCTTAGTTTGAGTGTTGGGGGGGTGGGGTGGGGTGGAGGGGAGCTACACAGTAAATGTGTTAGTAACTGGGATTGTGCCTATATAACTGGATGATTGCTTAGGAATGATACAGACGGGACAACTATATGTTTTAGGAAATGTTTTATTATTGCACTCTGCTGTGACTAAGACAAATTTTTACTGATCGCCTGTCTGGACCTTGAAGATGTGTTCATGAGGGAGGGATGCTGCTGTTAAAAGCAAATGCTTTTTCGGCAGCAGGTCCAGATGTGTTTATCCCGCTGCTTTTTGTTGTTGCCTCAGTACTCAAGAGGATCTTTAATGCCGACCTTGATACGTGCAATGCTCACTTGATACTTGCACTGCTTACCTTGGAGTGTCCCGTGTGTGTCAGTATGTCGGTGTGCAGGTGACTGATCTGCGCCGTGCCTCTCAGCCTCTCTGATGTGCTCCGGATTGACACCTTTGAATGTTTGGTGCAGCAGAGCAAATTCAACCTGATATCACACTGTGTTTGTTATCACCTTATTCAATGGAGGGTTTCATGGACGTCAAATGGCGATGAATAGAAGATGAATCAATGTAAATATGTGAGCTGCCTTAAGCAATTAGTCATCGCATTTTGATGGCGATTCTAAGTGGGGATGATTCCCGAACAGATCTCTCTTATGCAATCCTTCCACAGTATCTCTCAAAATTATTTAGTTCAACTTGGTTATAAAGATTTCACACCAGATTATTTTTTAAATTATTATTAATTATGATGAGTCTTTATTGTGGATCGAACTCGGGCTATCACTACGCTCAGAATTTGAAAAGCAACTACCTTAGTTAATTGAGCCACTGACGGCGTCTTTTTTTCATAGCGAACTCGTTACTTTTTTGCTCCACAAAATATTGTAAAGTATTAATAAATGAAATATTTCAATACTTGATCGAATAATAACATCTGTGATTTAAGGATTTCACCTTTTCTTTCTCAAATGTGCTTACCTATATCATGGCAAAGTACAGGGATAAACCTTTATTTTCTGTCTACTCCGTTTTAATTAAGTCAGACCAAAGAAAACATTTAAGGCTATTAAATGTGATCTCAAGAAAAGATGAGGGTTAATTATAATACTAATAACTGGAGCGATTATAATGATACAGTGCAAAAGTAAATACTAATTGAAAGAGCCGGGAATCCATGAGTGAGGCGTCTTATTTTGTTTAACTCTTGCTATCGTATAGTGCATTCTGCCTGTCGGCGTTAGTTATATTTATATTTTTTAGACATCAGACACTAGAAGCTGCTGACGAACCCTTCTCTTCGTTGTCAGTCTGTAGCAGCAAAAACATAAAAGCAGTAAGAGTTGTAACAGACGTCATAGAAGTACTGTAGATCATGTTTGTGTAACGTTAATGAAAATGGCCTGGAGGTGTCACTAGAGTGTCAAATGCTTCGGAGCTTCGATACGATTTCCGACACAATTGCTTCAAACGTGTTGATGCTTCGTGAGGCTTCACTCCGACCATCACTACTCTTCAGAGGAGAGTCAAAAGGAAGCACAACTTGCAATTGACCACCTTAAATACCTTTATATCTCATGATTGGACACACGTGTCTATGAAGTTCAAGGCTTAACGAGCTCATCCAACCAATTTGGTGTTGTAAGTAATCAGCATTGAGCAGTTACATGCATTCAAATCAGCAAAATGGCAAGGGGACCCACATTAGTGCACAGCCAGTTTTTCACATTTGATTTAATTTCATACAACTAAATACTGCTTCATTAAAAATCTTTGTTTGGAAAACACCGCAGTACTCAGATGTTCCTAGAAAATGAGAGACATACCACTGTTATCTTTTTTGTTGAGTCAATTATTATGCAGGCTGAGAGGGGTTCCCACACTTTTTCATCCATCCATTTTCCAACCCGCTGAATCCGAACACAGGGTCACGGGGGTCTGCTGGAGCCAATCCCAGCCAACACAGGGCACAAGGCAGGAACCAATCCCGGGCAGGGTGCCAACCCACCGCAGGACACACACAAACACACCCACACACCAAGCACACACTAGGGCCAATTTAGAATCGCCAATCCACCTAACCTGCATGTTGTTGGACCGTGGGAGGAAACCAGAGCGCCCGGAGGAAACCCACACAGACACGGGGAGAACATGCAAACTCCACGCAGGGAGGACCTGGGAAGCGAACCCGGGTCTCCTAACTGCGAGGCAGCAGCGCTACCACTGCACCACTGGAACCGTGTAAAAAAAAAAAAAAAAAAAAAAAAAAAAAAAAAAGTGTTTGTTTTTCCTAAACAACTCAGACAATATTTTTGTTAAACCCCTTCAATTAAATCTCAAAGTATATACTTCAATCGCATCTTGATTGCTTCATTTCAAATCCAAAGCAGTGCTGTACAGGGTCAAAATTAAGAAAACTGTGTCACTGTCCAAATACTTATGGACCCAACTGTATTCTTGAGCTTCTGAATTAGTCATCAGTTTATGCCTGTTTCTCAATAAGATTTGTTTTGATTAATTTTACCAGTCTGTGTCTGAATCCTTTCTCTTTGTCTGGGTAATAGACTGGATACGCTGGGCTGTTCTTGTCATATCCCAGGAATATACCCTATTCATATCTGGACTGTAGTTTTTTTGAGGTCATGTTTGTACATGTAACAGTCTGACCCAAAAATCCACATTTCAGACAGGTTTGACTTCTCCCAGTCCGCACAAAGTAAAGTGTATTTTTGGACAGCAAATGGCCAAGGTTTCAGGTAATCTGTTTCCAAACAGAAGACATCTACCCGTATCAAAAAAGGCTCTCCACTACTGTTCAATTGTACCATTCTGGCAAGGAGAATACGGGAATGAAGCCTTGGGTCTAACACCCTTATTCCTCAAGAGTGATTGGAAAGCCTCTCCCATGTACTCAGTACCATTATGTGACCGTATACACTGGACTTCACCATAGGGTGCACAGTCTGACAGGAATCTCACTGCTGCCAACAATTTTTCAGATTTGTTTTAAGGAAGTAGACAAATACTGCTCCTGAGAAGTCAACTGTAAAGAACACTACATATCTGAATCCTTCTATAGTGACTGGATCAATTGGACCTGCTAAGTCAGTATGTACCAGGTGTAGGGGAACTTAAGCATCAGGTTTCTTTTCTTCTCTTGTTAACAAATTTTCCCTCAATACAAACATCACAGTCTTTTGTCTTATCACTTGTGATTTTCATCCCATTAACAATACCCAATAACTGCAACACATCGTCAACATTACAGTGTCCTGGAATTTCATACCAGGCTTAACATTACAAGATAAACTGACTTTCTCTGTCTGCTACAGTATGTTGTTAATAAAACTATCATTACACTGTTTCTGTTGATTTACAGTCCTCAGGTAATACAACTCCATCACCAAATATTACATTATCAGGGTACTGCATATTGGAGCTCGACCGATCAGAAATATTTGTCACCGATACAGATTTAAAAAAAATGTAAAAAGTCTGATTTCCAGTAACAGGTATTATAAGTCGATAAAAGCTCCTCCCCCAGATCAAATAAATAAATCAATCAATCAAACCTCAAGTGCAAAAATGTTTAATAAGAAAATATGAATATAAATGAACTGTTGAAACTAACAAAATGTGTCCATCCACAATTATTCAGAACAATATCCAGAAAAAAATAACAAAAACAATATATGTATCTCAATAACAATGTAACTAACATTTAAACTCTAATTCAACAAAACTGAACATTAGAAATAAATAAAAAAAAATGCTGCAGTTCCTTAAATAAACTTCACATTAACTCAAACAAACAAACAAGGAGAGCTGCAAGAAACGACAATCCTAAACAGGTGAGTGGGAACTGCCATGTTTCTTGATCACGGACGAGAAAGTGATAATAGTCTGAAAAGCCTTCCTGTACAGAGAGATGGGAAAAGAAAAAAAAAACATGGTTAAGAAAATGATGGTGGCGGTTAATTATACTAATTCTGCTTTTTCGATGTCAGCAAAAATCAACAGAACAATAATAAACAGAATAAAGAAGGCAGACCTCTCAGCCACCCACAAAAAGCAGTGACTAGAATGACTGCTACCACATTCAGTTCAGGAAAAGTTCATCTCATTCCCAAACAATGGCTAACTGAATGAAAACCTAGAGTACACTTTGCATAGCTCTTTTGAGCACGTTTTCAGACTAGGTTACAGGATCAAGTACTACACCAGAAATAGGTACTTATATGGTAACTTAAAACTAGCCATCACCCACAAAAAAGATACAAAAAAACAACATGACCCCCACTCTCAGATCTTAAAAATAATCACATTATAAAACTATGAAATAATAGCAAAAGTGTTGTGCATACCCAAGCTCTATTTTTCACAATCCAATCCTTACAATGTTTAAGCAGTAAGGCAGACATGAGGTCTGCCAAGGGCAGGATGCAATGCTCCTGGTTGACTTCCTTTAGGTGCTTGGCTACAACTGACCCATACATCATGAAGCTCAGAACATATCTCCATTTCATTACTTTCTGGGTGAGCATGGCTTGAGCAACACCGGTCGTGTTCTCAAGGACTTCCTTCTGGGAGACATCAATTGTCTGCACAGCTTCTGGAAAGGAAACAGAATGTATACTTAAAACCCTACAAGATTTTAAACTTATTTGATATCCTACGTAGGAAGACGATCGGAAGAAACAGCATTTAGTAAAGCACTCCATGTGGTCTGTCCAGCAACCATGGAAATGTACTCAACACACTGAAATAGTAAGTAAACTTCCAAAAACTGATGTTTAACTGTCAAGACTCTGCTACCTACAAATGAGGCAAAGGTGAGTGAAAGATAAAGATTTCACTGTAGCTCAAAGCATTAGTATAATCACTGAATAAACTAATAAATAAAACACATAATACTTTAATGCAAACGGAGCATTATTCAGAAAAACATCCCTTTTTTTTTTTAATATATTCCTGCTGGGCTTCCATTAAACAACCAAATTTAATATTAAACAGTCAATCAAAGACAAGAAAAATGTATTACAGCATATAGAAATATGCTAAACACCACTAACATTTAACTTCAAAATAACAACAACATCTCAACCCGATTTCAAAACAAGGACAAAAGCAAGGGAATTTTATCAAAAATCTTATTTCACATATTAGACATCCATCCATTATCCAACCCGCTATATCCTAACTACAGGGTCACGGGGGTCTGCAGGAGCCAATCACAAGGCAGGAAACAAACCCCGGGCAGGGCGCCAGCCCACCGCAGGGTGCGCACACACACACCCACACACCAAGCACACACTAGGGACAATTTAGGATCACCAATGCACCTAACCTGCATGTCTTTGGACTGTGGGAGGAAACCCATGCAGACACGGGGAGAACATGCAAACTCCACACAGTGAGGACCCGGGAAGTGAACCTGGGTCTCCTAACTGCGAGGCAGCAGCGCTACCCACTGCGCCACCGTGCCGCCCGCACATATTAGACAAGGTCACAATTACCCCCCCAAAAAAAAAACGTTTACTTGAGCACACAGGCTTCCATCATAATACATGACCTACCTATGTTTTGATGTATGCTTTGAAAGTTTGTTAGAATAAAGAGTCTTTTGTGCTCAAGTATTTTTTTTATTTTATATATATTATATACATTATTTATATTATATACATTATATATATATATATATATATATATTATATAGTGGAGGTTGGGTAATTGTGAACTTGTAATGTCTAACATGTGAAGAAATGTTTTTGAAAAATGACCTAGCCTTTGTTTTGAATTCATGTATAATCCAAGCTGGTCTAGTACAACTGTAATGGTTTTTGATTAACATCTTCACCTGATCCTTAAAACTGCATTCCAGCACTCTGTCTCCTCTTGAGCCAAAAGCTTTAGAGTGATACCTTGATGACTGTGTAATTAATGCTGTGCAGGAGTGATTTGTTTTAAAAGACACTACATCAGTCTTTCCAGTCCAGAATCCTCTACCTGCACAGATGGTCACCCCAGACTTATCTTGGTTCTTTACACCAAGGGATTCATTTTGATACTGTGGGAAAACTTTTATCACAGTCTTCCTTTCTGTGCTCTTCAGATCGCTAAAAAGTTGTTAGTTACTTTGAAATTGACAAATTGTTTTATGAATGCATGGCCATTTTCCCTTCCTACATGGACAGGTTCTGGCTGTCATATGTAGCAATGACATATGGAGCAACAACAACCTACTAACGAAGGAAACTCTGGACTCATGCTGTGATAGATACAGAAATGTATTTCTAAGTGATGATCCAGCAACAGAATGTGGCACAGAATGAGTAATAGACATTTCTTTCATGCTTACCCAAATGCTTTTTTTGTGTTTCCTCCCACTGTCCAAAGACATGCAGGTTAAGTGAATTGGCTTTATTAAATTGGCCTGTGTGTTTACTAAGACATGGGTCCTGGAGGGCTGCAGTGGCTGTAGGTTTTCATTCTAGCCATCTTCTTAATTAGTGATCAGTTTTGGATGTGAAGTAACTTGTTTTGCCTTTGTTTTAATTAACTTGGCTGAGGCCCCTTAGTTGTTTCTTTTTCCTTAATTAGCAGCCAGCCACACAATAATGAGACACAAAACGACCTGCCACATGACCAGCTAACCTGTGCCCATCACACATTATGTGGAAATAAAGAAAGGTGAAGGTCTCAGTATGGCTGATCTCCAAAGTCACCAAAACAGTCTGATTTGATGTGTTCTTAGAAAAAACAGAAAATCAACAGCTCTGGACATGTCTACTGTAGCAGAATGAGAGCAGCAACAAGCTGTGGAATTAAATAACGGGTTTAATTAACAGCAAGATTCTCATCAAGAACGTGGTTGGAGGGAAACTGGTTGGAGTTTGAAGCCCCAATTTAGCTGGTCATCTGTTGGCTCATTTCACACCTCATTTCAGTTTGGCTGTCATTTAATGATGAAAAGAATCAATTCAGAAGACTGAATCCTTAAAAACAGGGCTATTAAACTCAAGGGAAAAGAAGTTAACTAGTAGTGAAACCTGGTCACTGTATTAGGAAAAGGGTTAGAATGAAAACCTGCAGCCACTGTGGCCTTCCAGGCCTGGAGTTTGATATCCGTGGAGAGATGGAATGGCATCCTGTCCAGGTGTTATTCCTACTTTGCGCCCAGTGATGGCTGATTAAAGACCAATAGGCTCCAGCTGCACCACAAAACCACACCCTGGATAGGTGGTTAAAAAAATGGATGTATTTTTAAATTGTAACCTATTAATCAGAGGCCGACAAGTAATAATGAAAATGTGAAGCTTCCTAACAATTCCAGTTACATGTTACAATAATGTAATCAAAAAAGCATGAAAAAAAGTTATTACAATTGATCTTAATATCAGTGTTCTCAAACTATGTTGTCAAATACTTAAAATATAAAGCAGGGAATTGAACTAGCTTAAGACTATTGTTAAAGATTTTGGAATAAATGCATTTTGTCCGTATCGGTGTGCATCACTTTGTATTACCTCCACTGACACAGACTATTTCCACTCATTAAGGCAGCGTGAACTTTCAAAGGACTTCTGACACCACCCATACAAACACTGATGATGCTTCGAGTTTGTTGTTGTAGCTGAATTTAAGTTAGTGTTATAAACTAGTGTGATACAGCAAGGTGTGCTCGGTGTATTATTTTTGGTCAAGAATACTTAATGTATGTGCAGCATACACAAGTCATACATGTACTAACATAAAACACATTAAATATGTGTATTAGAAAATATGTAAAAATAGAAAATATTTGGACATTATTACTTTATAAAGTAGGAAACCTTGGTCACAATTACTGTACATATACATAAATATGATAAGAAATAACTTGTAAAGTGCCTATACTGTACGCAACCAACATCAGGGACATTTCAAGTTTGCTTAGGCTGAAGCACGTGGGACGTTTGCAATCACTTGGAAAGATTACACATTTTTTTTTCCTTTTTCATTGATTTGAACAGCAAACAGGTTTATGCACTGTTGGTTAATAAAATGGCCAATGGTATAACCTGTAGTATGCTGAATACGGAATAATTGGTGGCTGCTTTCCAGACTTACGCTGTTACTTGGATAGACAATGATTTCGAAATTTTATATATGGTAAATATACATTCTACAAACAAAATTAAATAAATACGCAAATAAAAAATACTGTGAAATGTGACAAATAAATGCTAGTATAAATGTGTCATTAAACGTTGTGTTGCTTTTTTCTTAAAGTACATACTTAATTGCATCATATCATGTCAACAACAAACTCTGGACAAGATGACAGATCATCGGTGGGCGAACAGACACACGCCCACGCAGAGCCAACTTTGTTGAGTGAAAACGGCAGTGTTAATATCAAGGCATCTTTCGTGTGCTTAGTTACTTAAATAAAATGCCTTAGTGTATTTTTATGCTCACGTTTTACGTTATTTGTCACGTTTCGCTGTGCTTTTCTTCCCGCATTATTTTTTTGTCGGAAATACTCTTCAATATATTATAAGATAATAGAGAAAATATTATTTCACTGTTAATTCCTACCACTTTCCTTCCCTGGACACTTTTTACTACTTGGACATGGATTTTTACACGCCAAGACTCGTCTATTCAAGTAATTTTGTGAATTTCCCTTGGGATTAATAAAGTATCTATCTATCCCCCCTCCCCCAGGTTGCAACGAGAAGAGTCTTTTCCTTCAAGACACCTACTCCAACGCTTACCGTTAAACCATGATCTGTTGGTTTCGATTAAACGATCCTCAGCACGAACAAGGATGTCGAAAGGTTTTCTTCCAGAGCGGCTACATGAGTGGGGCAATCCGGCTGATCGAAATAAGTAAGCCGCAATCAGCTCCCGGGTTTCCTTCTCTAATCGGGAAACAGGCCTGGGTCCATACTGAACGCTGTCCACGGGTCTTGAAGTCGCATCCCGTGTAGATGGACGACAGCTGTCCACATTGGCGCCCTCGCCCAATTCCAAGCAATTCTTCGACGATAACTTCTGAAGCTGTGAGACCGAATCCGCCTCTTCCAAATTATCGTCAAACTTGCCATCCTCAAGCCTCCTTGACATCGTTTGCGTGCTTTTCGAAAAGTAAGACATTGTCTTTTTTTTGCGCAAAATCTATGGTGTAGAGTATAAAAACGGGAACTTTTACAAGCAATACTGTAAACTTTCGGCGGCAAATCAAGAGAAGGAAAACTTTCCTTCTTCCGTGTAATGTACAGGTTGTTTCGAGATGCTACGCTAATCGCTCTGAAACGTTTGGTTCTGGCTGTTCGGATACGGAAATGTTTCAACATAGTGCAACTGTAGCGGAGATGTTTGCTCCCGCGGGATTTCCGTGAGACTCGCGTGACAAATTGCAATTTATATGCAGTATATAAAATTTGCCTAAGCAGTTAGGACGCATGCGTATACTGTCTCGCGCTCAGTAGTGATGGGAAGTCTGTATTACATACAACATTATAAAGTATGTGTAATATTTTCTATTGAATATATTAAGTGAAACTTTTAAGGTCCATAAAGCACCTTATTTGAGGGCATTTCAAATGAAACAATAGCACATCATAGGAAGAATAGAAAGGCTTTAATTTACATACATTTGTGAACAATAAAACACTCCAACAACAAAGACCAAAGAACAATACTTATTTATCTATACATTTTTTTACAAACATATGCTATTTCAATTGTTTCATTGTATTTTGCACATTCAAAATGTGCCCAGCGACTGCACATATCACACTGCACTTGAAAAATAAAACATAACGATTAGTCTGAACATGGAAACAGTAATAATAGTGACTGATTCAATTAACTATTTCTTCCGATGCAGCCAAGCAGGTGTAGAAGCAGTTAATATGTTACTTGTTAAGTTATATTACTAGACCCCAAGAACAAAATTATGAAGTGTGAAAATGAGCATAGTAGGATATTATATTATTGTGGATGGTACATGTTGAAATATTGTTACCATTTCAATTGTGCTTTTGTTGGGATCATCTTCCAGCTTGGAACAAACCAAGCAATAATCTTCTGCATTGCCTATAATCACAGTTGTTCTCATTAGTATATAAGCTTTAACATCAGTCATTTGATTAATTTTCAGTATTTTGAAAAAGCAATAGTAGTGTTAGGTGTAACATACTGCTGTTATTCAAAATAAGAAAATAATCTTCACTCAATATTTAATTTCTTTTCAATTATTTTATTGCTAGTATGCTAATATTTGCAGCTTCTGACAAAATAATTCATTATTCATAATATATAATAATATAAATTTACACACACAGCTGTAAGTAAACACTCACCGGCAAGTCAACTGAAACCTCTGAGGGGAACACTGCTTCTCTCCCATACATAAGTAAAAATGGGGAGTGCTTTGTTGTAGTGTGAATTTTGGACCTCAATGAAAAAAGTGTG
The DNA here is from genome assembly GCF_900747795.2 of Erpetoichthys calabaricus. Lineage (NCBI taxonomy): Eukaryota > Metazoa > Chordata > Cladistia > Polypteriformes > Polypteridae > Erpetoichthys > Erpetoichthys calabaricus. The sequence goes on along the minus strand of NC_041405.2, from coordinate 149,683,377 downwards.
GCGCAAACAGTTTATTTATTACATACTATGTCAACAAAAGCAACATATTGCTTGGCATGAATGGTATATACACCGTATATGTTACACCCATCCGTTTATTATAAGTCGTAGCTTTAAACTTATAACGTTATACCATGTCATCAGTTAAAAAAACCTATGCAGTAAACTGTAATAAATGCATTAATGTAGTAAGGCTAAGAAAAGCATACATATTACTGAAATACAGTAACACTTACCTCAAACTTCAACACTAGGTAGGACAGATCGACAAGCAGTTGGTAAGCTTCGAGAAAAGTTGCGTAATATTGGTCTGCGCATGCGTAGTATCAGTAAGTAGATCAATTTGATGGGTAGAATGTTTCGTTAGAACACCGGCTCTTTTCAAAGCTTCGGCTCTTTTGGATCGGCTTCCTTTAAAGAGCCGTCTCTTACGGCTCCTGAATGGCTCTTCGTTTAGTATCACTTTGATGGTTGTATTTTAGCCTAATTAAGCAATTATGAATGGTTTGTGTATAGCCTAAGCAATTTCTTATTCATTGTTTTCAGACATTACGTATTTTATGCATTTTTTCATTACAATAAATACACAGTTACTATTGTTTAACATTTTAATAAAAGCTTTAAATGAACAACTTAACACAAAACCACAGCAAATACAGCAAACAAATTAAATAAAGGGCAAACTCAACAACAACAGTTTTGAATAAAAGTTTTTAGGCCAGGTTGGCATTCAGAAATGCCAGATGCCTCAGCTTAGATGGGCTGATGTGATTTTTCCTCTCCGTGATTATTTGTCCTGTTTTTGAGAAGACTCTTTCTGAGGGGACCGATGTAGCGACAATGCAAAGTCTTCCTAACATTACCTTAACCAGGCGTGGGTAGACTGCAGCCTTGGCCTCCCACCAGCTCAGTCCAGCATAGCATCAGCTGTGGGATGTCTCCTTGCAGTGTCTCCTGTTGCTCTTTCGTCAAAGAGCCTCCACACAGCAGAAGCTTGTGGTCCCTGTGAACATGCCCCTGCTCCAATTTCTTCCTCTTGGCCCTCTGATGGAGGAGCAGACAGGCTGCTGGGGTTGCATCTTGCTGCTGCTGCACTTATTCTGTTGTCATTAAATGCTACTTTTTTCCAGAGCAGTGGTTTCTGAAAGCACAGTGTCGTATTCCATCCTCAGATACTGTATATAGTTATGGAATAATTGTTTGGGACAAAGTTTTTCTGCTAGGGAGAACATACATGGGGTTTAAGGCCTGTACAAAAGTTGTAAATCCTCTGTCATCCACAATGGAAAATGGTTAAACGTCGCCAGCTATCATTTTAGCCAGCTCCTCATCGACACTTATTTGTTTGTTTGGCGTCATTTGTTTTGGAATAAATATGCTTATTTTGGTTTGAACTGAAGACCATGTTATACCTGCAGTTTTTGGTAAGACAGTGGATGCTGCAGCAGAAGTACTTGGCTCTTTTCCAGGGTCAGTGGATGGCAGGAGAGAGGGCACACTCTCCTCCAGTTGCACGGATGGGTGGGTGGTTCTTATATGTCTGTGCAGGTTTGTTGTTGACCCTGCTCTAACGGATATTTTCATATTACAAATTCTGCACTTAGCTTTGCAGTCTCCAATATCACTGAAATGCAGCCAGATGCTGCTTCTTTTTCGGCTTTCACTCATTTCTTCACTCTTGTTTTTTTCTTCACGATGCGCTTGCATTTAAATCTGGCTCCTCGTCTGTCGCAGCGACAGGTACACAGAGCGTACCTGGCCTGTACCAACACTCGCTGTCTTAGTAGCGTCTGCCCCCCTTTCTTCTTTCACATAATGGTACGATCCTAGTCCGATGTGTCGTTGGTATCCAGGACGTGGGCTACAACTGTCACATTCCTTGTGTCAAGCCATTCCTGAACCAGAGTCAACATCAGAAGAGTCTTACCTGGGCTAAGGAGAAAGCAGACTGGATTGTTGCTCAGTGGTCCAAAGTCCTCTTTTCAGATGAAAGTAAATTTTGCATTTCATTTGCAAATCAAGGTCCCAGAGTCTGGAGGAAGAGTGGGGAGGCACAGAATCCAAGTTGCTTGAGGTCCAGTGCAGAGTGTTATCTGCTGGTGTTGGTCCACTGTGTTTTATCAAGTCCAAAGTCAGTGCAACTGTCTACCAGGAAATTTTAGAGCATAAAGCTTGTTAGCATTCCATCTGCTAACAAGCTTTATGGAGATGCTGAGTTCATTTTCCAGCAGGACTTGGCACCTGCCCACACTGCCAAAAGTACCAATACCTGGTTTAATGATCATGTTATCACTGTGCTTGATTGGCCAGCAAACTCACCTGAGCTAAACTCCATAGAGAATCTACGGGGTATTGTCAAGAGGAAGATGAGAAACACCGGAGCCAACAATGCAGATGAGCTGAAGGCCGCTATCAAAGCATCCTGGTTTTCCATATTACCTCAGCAGTGCCACAGGCTGATCACCTCCATGCCACTCCGCATTGACGCAGTATTTCATGCAAAAAGAGCCCCGACCAAGTATTGAGTGAGTACATGGACATACTTTTCAATAGGCCAACATTTCTGTATTAAAAATAATTTTTTTATTGATCTTATGTAATATTCTAATTTTCTGAGATACTGAATTATGAGTTTTCATTACCTGTAGACCATACTCAACAAAATGAAAAGAAATAAACCCTTGAAATATGTCACTCTGTGTGTAATGAATCTATATAATATATGAGTTTCACTTTTTGAATTGAATGACTGAAATAAATTAGTTTTTGATGATATTCTGATTTATTGAGATGCACCTGTATAACTTGAGCAGTCTGGCAGACAAATTTGGAAAGTTTGAAGTTTAAAGAGATCCTGTCCCATTCGGCGACTGTATCGTGGCACATGGTAGAAAAAAACAAAAAACTTGAGACAGGATTTTGTATATGACATGCTAGTGACCGTCAATAATTATGGTTGTGCTGTCACAACTGATATCTGTTACCGACCATTATATTAATGAGAAGTACAATCTTGTGTCAAGGGTGCTTTTTGTGACACCATTCGAAGCAATTATGATAAAAAAGGGTGAAAACAATCACGTTTTATTGTTTGAAATACTTCAGAGTTTTCGGAATTGACTGTTCACTCATGGCAAATAAGGTTGCCTTTGTTACTGACCGAGGAGCAAACACAATCGCTGCCTTGTGTGGCTTCACCCGATTAAATGCAAGGGGGTTATAGAGCATAAAGTGTACTGTTCTGTTACATTTTCCGGGCCACTGGCATGCATGTACAGGACAGTGTCACGCACTCACGAGATAGTGGCACACATGCATGAGACAGTGGCCAGTAGCACGCATGTGCGCATGTACAGGACAGTACGAGACAGTAGTGCACGCTCACGGGCCAGTGTCTTGGTTCTACAGGCCAATGCCTTGCCTTGCATTACAGGTTACTGAGGTGCCTTCAGACACTCCATATCACACCGTGTTGAGAAGCAGCATGGAACTCCTAATGGCACAAAACGCTCATTACAATAGTTAGGAGCCATTACACAAGTGCAACTGCTGTTGTAACACACAACCTTTTTTTCTTGTTCTCCTTCTTCATAATGTAAACAGCAGTACATAATAATATGTAATGTTTGCAATTAAACCGGATGCAAGACAAAACCAAAGAAAATGAAGGCTACAACAGCCCTCTGTACTGTACAATGCTCACCTGAAATGTCTTTGCTCTGATTTTTTACACCTGTATCCTGAAAAGGGAGTTGGATTCAGATTCTGAGCGCACGCGTTAAGAGACTTCTGGACAGCAAGAAAATATCCATCATCCTAAGGACTAATAAGACAAGGCATGTTTCCTTTTGGCGGCGCAGTGGGTAGCGCTGCTGCCTCGCAGTTAGGAGACCTGGGTTCGCTTCCCGGGTCCTCCCTGTGTGGGAGTTTGCATGTTCTCCTCGTGTCTGCGTGGGTTTCGTCCGGGTGCTCCGGTTTCCTCCCACAGTCCAAAGACATGCAGGTTAGGTGCATTGGTGATTCTAAATTGTCCCTGCGGTGGGCTGACGCCCTGCCCGGGGTTTGTTTCCTGCCTTGCGCCCTGTGTTGGCTGGGATTGGCTCAAGCAGACCCCTGTGACCCAGTAGTTAGGCTATAGCAGGTTGGGTAATGGATGGATGGAACATGGTCTAACAGGACGCATCAGTAATCAGACAGGAAAAAAGCTGTTCATGGCATCTTTTAATTACTCCTTAGAGGGAGCATTCATCAAAAGTCGTCTGTTACAGCGGAATGGTCAGAGAAAAGAATAGAATAGAATAGAGGTTCATTGTATAAACTGTTGAATATACATACAGTGTCAATCAATGCATACATTTTACTCTGGTAAGTTCATTGGTTCACACCTAATGGCTTATATAAAATAAAACTCTTATATTATATTCTGTTTTTTCTTACACCTTTGAGTTGAGGCACCACCCGTGAAATTTCTGTGCATATAACAACTGTCCGTTCTGGTTGTTTGTAGGACATATGCTGAGTTCTTAGTCATCACTTAGTCATCTTTCAGTCAGTACATTCTGTATCTTTTGGTACATTCTTTTTACACCCAAATGGCTTATATAAAAATAAATGTGTTATATTACATTCTGGTTCTAATTATACCTTTGAGTTGAGCCATCACCCTTGAAATTTCTGTGCGTATAATAACTGTCCGTTCTGGATATTCTGGTCCATTCTGGATATAACAGTTCATTCTGGTAAGGATATTTACCTTAGCAGTGACATTCATGTCTCTGGTGACTCATCCTATGAAGTCAGTAGACAGATTGGGAGAGCATGGGGGGGGGGGCATGAGGTCTCTGGAAAGGGGTGTGTGGTGCTCCCGATATCTCTGTAAAAGGATGAAAGTCCAAGTCTTTAGAGTCCTGGTGCTCCCTGTCTTGCTATATAGTTGCAAGACATCGACGCTATCCAGTGACCTGAAATGAAGACTGGACTCCTTTGGTACTGTGTCTCTCTGGAAAATCCTTGGGTACTGTTGGTTTGACTTTGTGTCGAATGAGCGGTTGCTCATGGAGTCCCGAATGAGACGCATTACCTGCATTGTGAGGGAGCATCAGTTACGCCACTACGGCCATGTGGCGTGTTTCCCAGAGTTTGATCCAGCTCGTAAGATTCTCATTGTTGGGGACCCGAGTGGCTGAACAAGGCCAAGGGGTCACCCATATAACACCTGGCTGTGGCAGATAGAGAGTCATTTCTGGAGGGTGGGACTGGACTGTGTGTCTGCCTGGGGGTGGCCAACCGGGATCCCGAGTTGTTTCGTTGTGTAGTGGGTGCGGCAATGCACTGTACAGTGGTTGTTTGCAGGACATATGCTGATTTCTTAGTCATCGCTTAGTCATCTTTCAGTCAGTACATTTTGTATATTACATCAACCTTTCTTCTGGTACTTTCTTTACTTGACCATCTCAGTATTTTTCCTAAACCAGTTCTTATATTTCAATGTACATTTTGTTGTTCACTTGACCTCTATCTGTTTTCCTGGTATGCCTGAACAGGTTTCTGACATTCATTAACCGTTTATGCTATTTCTTTAAGGTGAATGCTATGTTACCCTAAAATTATTCTTCCACATTATACGTAAGATTTGTTCCCTTCTGGAGTTCTGTGTATAGGATCTAGAAGTGACATCATCGAACCCAAGCAGGACTTCTCATGGCTGGTCGGCAGGGAGAGAAGAAAAGGGATAAGTGCACTCTGCCACCCCCTGGTCTGGCATGGAAGTACCATCTTTTAAACCTTTTAGCTGCCTCCCATGCGTACATGTGTGACACAGCCCCCTTCTCAGCCCAGACCTGTTGGGTCGGGCATTCCTGACCGAGAGGTCATGAACCCAAGAAGGAGTATCACCATTGGCCTGAAGAGAGCCCCGTCGATAAATGACCAAAAACTTATATGGCTGAAGGTCTAAAAACCATCTCGTGATTCATGGGTTTGACTCCTTGTGAAGGGCCATCCACTGTAATGGTGCATGATTTGTATTCAGGGTGAACTTGCGACCCAAGAGATAGTACTGCAGCTGAGTAATTGCCCAATTGATCGCCAAGGCCTCCCATTCCACTGCCGCATACCTGGTCTCCCGTTCCAGCAGTTTCCTGCTTAGGAACATGATGGGGTGTTCGACACTGTTGACGCTTTGGCTCAGCACAGCACCAAGACCTGTATCTGAAACGTCCATCTGGAGAATAAAAGACAAAGAAAAGTTAGGAGCCTTCAAAATCTGTGCCGAAGTAAGGGCCTCTTTTAGGTCACTAAATGCAGTTTCTGTGTTAGCCTCCCATACCACCGTGTTTGGGGCCCTCATCTTTGTAAGGTTAGTCAAGTGTGCCGCTGTCTCAAAAAATCGGGGTACAATCTGACGGTAGGAGCCCGCTAAGCTGAGAAAGACTTTGACTTGCCTCATGGTCTTTGGACAGGGCCATTTCAATATGGCATCTACTTTGGAACACTGTGGTGTTACTGTACCCCAGCCCAGTAAGTATTTAGCCTTGTTTAATCCAAAGAAACACTTTAGATTAAATTCGAATTTCAGCTTCCGCTAATTTCACAATATGGTTCGAACCTGCTGTAGGTGCTCCTTCCGTGTGCTGGAATAGATGACTATGTCATCCAAGTAGACAGCACTATATGAGTTATGAGGGTGGAGCACTTTATTCACCAGACGCTGGAAAGTTGTAGGTGCCCCATGTAACCCAAATGGAAGGACATGATACTGCCAGTGGCCACTAGGGGTGCTAAACGCAGTCGTAGCTTTCATGGAGTCCATTAAAGGACCTTGCCAGTACCCCTTCGTCATGTCAAGTGTGGTCAGGAATTTATAGTCTGTCCCAGCTGCTAAAGGAGGTCATCCAGTCATGGCTTAGGATAGGCATTAAATTGGGAGACTTTATTAAGCTGCCGGAAGTCATTTCAAAACTTCCAAATTTCGTCAGGTTTAGTGACCAAGACAATTGGGCTGAACCGGGGTCTATGACTTTCCTCTGTCACACCTAGTTTCAGCATACGCTTGATCTCTAGCTCCACTTCAGCTCTTTTTGCTTCAGGAAGCTGATACGGGCATTTTCGGACGATCACCCTGGGCTCTGTCACTATGTCATATGCAATATGGGAGGTCCGACTGGGTTTCTCACTCACTACCTCCAGGACAGACAGGATAACTGCTTCGAGCTCCCGTCACTGGTTGGTAGTCAAATTGGAGCTGAAGTTAAGGTCAAGTTTGTGAGCAAAAAGTAAACAGAGGAGGGGTCAGGTTCCCTGTCCTTCAATAGTTTCAACAGGTTTATATGATATACCAGTTCGCTCGGTAAATGATTGGGTTGTTTCACCATATAGTTGACCAGCCCCTTCCTCTCCTAAACTTCGTATGGGCCTTGCCAATGGGCCAATAATTTGAAATGGGAGGTATGAATGAGGGCACGTGGAAGTTTTCAGAGCCCTATTTGGCAGCACTTCCTCCACACCCGGAAGTACTGCCGGAAGAAGCTCATTGGGTACCCGGAGTCCTTCCGGGTGCCCTATAAAAAGGAGCCAGTCGGCAGAAGTCAGGGGTCAGAGTCAGGAGAAAGAGGACAAAGCCTGTAGAAAGGACTGAAGGCAATGGCGAAAAGACTGTGTTTGCCTTGTGTGCTGTGAAAGGCAACTGTGTAAATACATTGTGCGCTGTGTGGACTAGAATTAGTGTCCTGCCTGTCTGTGTTGGGGTTGGGGCGGCTGCATGCACCCGGGCATCAGAATGTATATACAGTATATGTATAATATATATGTGTATTCCATTCACTCTTTATCTCAAACTTTGCCACCTAGCAGGCACTTTAAGTATTACTTTAAGTTTATTAAATTCACTTTTCTTAGAAGGCAGTTCAGTGAAGTTCTGAATAAAGTCTGCTCACCGTTCTTTCACATTAAACCTTGGCAAAGATATGCCTGTAAGTTTCTCTTTTAAATAATTATTTTGCAAATGCTTGTCAAGATATACATCTGCTACAATTAATTGAGCTACAGTATATGTAAATGTATTTCTGTATTGACTGATTTTTTGGTGTGAGCATTATACTGAAAGCACTCTTTTTATTGTGTTTTATAATTTTACAAGCAAGAATGAAAGATTTGCCAGGAAAAGCCTGACTCTTAGCATGAAACAAGTTTACTGAAGTTATTGTTCGCTATCTGTCTAGCTTTGCACGGACATGCAATAGCGAGGGCAGAATAGTGTGTGTGTGTGCGTGTGTGTGTGTGTTTATGTGTGTGTGTGTGTGTGTGTGTGTGTTAAACTGTATTAAAAATTGCCTGACCACAATTTGGAGTGCCACAGCAAAGGGACTGAATACTAATATGAAGGAGAGAGTTCAGTTTTCAATCTTCAGTAAACTTGCAAGTGGACAAATCCCACCTGGGAGGAGTGGAGGACAAACGAGAGGAAGAATGAGAAAGAACTGGGATTTGTGTTGGTGTTTACTAAAAGAAGCCTTTTGTAGGGATAATTGATAATAATACACCTTACATTTGCTCCTAGGACTTGTGTCTGTGAGGTTGTGTTTTTGGTTTGGGGTGCTGCAATGCCCCTTACTGGTTACAGTGTCTGAGTTAGAGACTCACCCAGCCTATGTGCACAATAAGATTTAATAACTGGTTGAACCTTCTTTGGTAGCAGTAACCTCTAAGTCTCATTGAAGCTCTGTAAGGAAGAATGGTCCAAAATTCAGACCTGTACAACATTCAGTAGGAATTTTGGACCATTCTTCCTTCCAGAGCTGCTTCAGCTCAGCCATATTCTTAGGATGTCTGGTGTGAATGGCTCACGTGATGTCATACTACAGCATCTTCATCAGGTTAAGGTCTGGGCTCTGACTGGGCCACTCCAAAAGGCAAGTTTTCTTTTTATGAAGCCACTAGCAAAATACCCGCGCTTCGCAGCGGAGAAGTAGTGTGTTAAAGAGGTTATGTAAACATATATATATACATATACATATATACAGTACATATATATACATATCTACATATACACATATCTACATATACATATATATACATATATACACATATATATACATATACACATCCACATATATATACATATATATATACACATATGAACATATATATATATACACATACATATACACACATACATAAACACACACATATACATATATACATACATACATAGTGCGTTGTAACACGGGCTGTGATTGTTACATGGGAGGGAGACGACAAATCACAGCTTCCCGCTTTCTAATCGGGCCTGTGATTGGTGCTTTGACTGATGCCCAGATCCCACAGTATGTCCCCTTAGGAGAGGCGTTAGGCAAGTGTAATTGAATAGCAGTGCTGCAAGTTTAGCTTTACACCTGTTTTTAAGGCTTATTGACTGAAAGGGGCTTTCATGAAAAACTTAGGGCTTTGCTACAGGATACACCCTCCACAAGTTAAGGAAGTAAAAATAAAGGTATATATTTCTGTTTTATTTAAACCTTTTAAGTTTGTATGCGGGCGGTATGGTGGCGCAGTGAAAGGTGCCAGTTAGGAGACCTGGGTGTGCGTCCCTGTGTGGAGTTTGAATGTTCTCACCGTGTCTGTCTGGGTTTCCTCCGGGTACTCCGGTTTCCTCCCACAGTCCAAAGACATGCAGGTTAGGTGCATTGGCGATTGTAAATTGTCCCTGGTGTGTGGGTGTGGGTGTGTGCGCCCTGCGGTGGGCTGGCACCTTGCCCGGGGTTTGTTTCCTGCCTTGTGCCCTGTGTTGGCAGGGATTGGCTCCTGTATTTAGGATATAGCGGGTTGGATAATGGATGGATGGACATTTGTATGCATAGCCCCATTTGCCAGTTTTCGTCTTTTTTCTTTCTTCAGTAATATTTCAGCAAACCCGGAGCTTGTCAGTTCAAATCCTGGTACTGACACCACTGTGTGACCCTGAGGAAGTCACTTCACCTGCCTGTTCTGCAAGAAACAAAAGTAATGTAACAAATTGTACCTCAGATGTTGCAAGTTGCTGGAATAAAGGCATAAGTAAAATAGATAAATATGTATTATACACATGGGAACTATTCATTTATTTTCAGTTAAGTCATCTGCAGCAAACCTTTATAAATGAGGGTTTCTCCTTTTTAGATAGTGCAAACTGTTTCTTCTTCATTGAGGTTTTCTCTTGGAGAGCTTTTTTCATTTCATTGAAAATTAAAGCAGCAGCTGCCAAAATATGTAGCTTTCTTATTAATTTTTCAACATTGTGTAAAATAACTTTATAAAGTAACATAAAAGGTTTAAATACTGGTTATCCTTTTACACTAAAATATTACTAAAGAGATACAAAAAAAGTAAAATGCATATGTTGTTTTTCTTTAAGGAGATTAAATATTACTGAAGAAAGAAAAAAAAACTAAAACAGCCAAATGGGGCTATGCATACAAACTTAAAAGGTTTAAATAAAACAGAAATACAGTCATCCCTCACCTATCGCGGGGGTTACGTTCCAGAGCCCCCCGCGATAAGTGAAAATCCGCGAAGTACCGACCTATATTTATTTTATTATTTATATATATTTTATGGCTTTATAAACCCTTCCCACACTCTTATAAACCTTTCCATCTGTCTTTTTAACCTTTCCCACACTCTTATAAACACTTACTATGCTCTTAAACACTTTCTACACTCTTAACACCGCAGAGCAACACTACACGCAGCGATCAGACGTTGATGTGTCTGCCACTCGCTTTGTGAAGAGGGGGACAGGTGAATGCAGATTAAGCAGAGGTGGACTTTGTGCTGCTTCTGCCAAAATGCCTGCTTGTCGCTTTGCGCGTTCTGAAGGAGGAGGAGGAGGAGTGTGTGTGTGAGGGCTGAACGCACGTTCGCTCAAACCCCCCTCTCCGAGGTGCGGTACGCTCCTGCTACTTCACGTTGGGGGGGGCGGGCTTGCTGAATGCACGCTAAGGAGAACTGGACTTTGTGCTGCTTGTCGCTCTGCGTGTTAATAAGCCTGTACAGTACCAGTTTTCCTGTCTCATTGCCTTCTCTTGCATGAACTTAAAATGTTTTATAATAGAGAGATGTTACTCATATCCTTAGTCCAACATCCACATATCATATGTGTTAACAAAGTGTGTTTTATAAGTTTACATGTGTTTAAAGCGTGTGGGATGGGTATTTTAAGGCTTAAACTATAAAAATGTTTATTTATATGGTCTTTCTATATCGCGGATTTTCACCTATCACTGATGGGTCTAGAACTAACTTCCGCGATAGGCAGGCGATCACTTGTATTTAAAAAACCCGCGATACAGTGAAAGCCCGTTTCAGTCAATAAGTCTTAAAACAGGTGTAAAGATATTGACAATAAGCTACGCAAACCCACCAAGACATGGAATCGTTTAAATCAAGTATCATTACACCTTCCTTTCTTAAAGAGAAGTAAGGCAGTACTTATAAGCTTAGTAATGTTATACATTTCAAATGCTACTTCGATAAACTTTATCACTTCAAACAACTGAAAAATCCAGAACATTTCAGGCATACATCCAGCATTCAAACTATGTATAAAAAGCACAACTGTTAAAGGAATTCAGCATTTCTTAATTGAAAATGTTCCTTTAATCCTCAACATGTCTCAATGAGTCGTTCTGGTGGTTTTACTTGACGTTTTGATCTTCTGGTTAATTGTGTTTGCAGTTGAGATGTTCTTTCCTGATTTATACTTGTTTTCTCATTAATATTTGTTTCGCTGGTGTTACTGTTCTGATTAGAGGTTATTGGTCCTTTGATGTCTCGACGGTTTCTTCTTAGAACAGCTCCTATTACGCAATTCCGTCACATACTGGTCTATTGTTTCGCTGCTTTTCTGGAAACATGTAAAAAAACTTGTGACGCTCAAACGTCACATTGCGCTTTGGGTTGCAATACGCTTCGAATTTTTCAACTATTTTGTTCAATTTCATATTGTCTCCATCTTCTTCAAACTGAAAATTGTTATACAACTCTAGCGCCTCTTTGCCAATTACATGTAGAAGCATAGACGCTTTCATTTTTTCACTTTTCCTATCTGCTTCAATCGCAGCAAGATACAACTCGAATCTCTGTTTAAATCTTTTCCAATTTTCAGCTACATTTCCCTTTAACTGGAGATTTGGTGGGGGCTGTAATCCTTCCATATTTTTTTTTCTCTTTTGCTAGAACGTCTTAGCGCTTTCTGACCACGTTTTCGGGTTACTCACAGACACGAGACTCGTTCAAAAGCTGAACCTCTTCTTCAAATTCCTCTTCCAATCCGCCACTTCTGACACCATGTAGTGATCTTGTTAGGTTCGTAGTTTAATCAATACACAGGATTGAAAGATATAATAACTTTTTAATAGACAGACTTTAGAGACATTTACTGTACATGTTACTACTCGTTCTTTAGTTCACGCCCATTCTCCTACTTGCATCGGCATTCACAGGCATTACTAATCATTCTGTAAGTATCCCTTAATAGACCTTACTAATCAACTATCATTACAAAATCCAACGTGGTTTGTGCCCTTCAGAATGAAAACAGTTTGCATTTACTTTTTTAATAAAAGGCGAGCTTTTAAGCCTGAGAAATCACCCCATAAATGCACACGTTTAATTGCACGTGTTAATATGTATGCTTACACAGTATTAAACCCACCAAGACATGGAATTGTTTAAATCAAGGCGCTGTGCTACCTTCTTCCAGATCGGCCCCAAGGCATTTCACGTGATTACGTAGGAGGCGTGATGACGCGATACGTGACTCCGCCCCCGTCCATTACAGTATATGGCCAAAAAATAGGTTCCAGTTATGACCGTTACGCTTTGAATTTCGAAATTAAACCTGTCTAACTTTTGTAAGTAAGCTGTAAGGAATGAGCCTGCCAAATTTCAGCCTTCCACCTACACGGGAAGTTGGAGAATTAGTGATGAGTCAGTCAGTCAGTCAGTCAGTGAGTGAGGGCTTCACCTTTTATTAGTATAGATTCTCTAGTAGATTTACTTTGATGTTCAGGTTCTTTGGGCTGCTGAATAGGGACAATGAGTCAGGGCGGACAGCCACCCGGACATTATCCTGTAGGATACTTCGATAAACTTGGGAATTCATTTGTCTTTTGATGATGGCAAGCTATCCAGGCTCTGAGTCATCAAAGCAGCTCCAACTCGTGATGCTCCCTCCACCGTACCTCACAGTTTGGATGATGTTTTCATGTTGATCTGCCGTGACTTTTTTATTACATATGTAATGCAATATTTTCCCAATAGTATTGTGGAGTGTCAAGGTGGTCTTTGACAAAATTCAGGCATGGAGATATGTTTTATTAGGAGAGCAGCGGCTTTCTTCGTGGTGTCCTGCAATGGACACCATGCCTGTTCAATACTTTGTGTATGGCAAACACAAGAAGAGAGATGTTCGCCTGTTCCAATGATTCCTTCAAGTCTTTAGCTGTTACTCTGGGGATCTTTCATACCTCAATGAGCATTCTGCATCTTTAAAGTCTTTAAAGTCTTCTTGGCTGGTGCCCACTTCTAACGAGTGTAGCTGCAGTATCAAATCATCTCCATTTGCACACAATTTGTCTAACTGTGGACTGATGAATATTGAAACTCATTGAAGTGATTTTGTAATCCTATCCGTCTTAGTGCAAATCCACAATTTTAGATCGTAGATCTTCTACGATCTCTTTTTTCCAAGGCATGCTTTGCATTAGCAGATGCTTCTTGTGAATAGCATACTCTAAATTTGTAATTTGAAAGTAGTGGAAAAATGTGTTGCTGGGGCATTAAATATGAAGCTAAATTGTTCAGCAGATGCAAAAACATCATCTATATATAAGTTCTCTAAGTGTATTAATCCCAGATGTTTTCCAAAGATTAAATACTGTGAAGGTTTGAGAGGGTTGAAAAAGCTGATTATCATGTCAAAGAGGAACAGATTAAAGCTTCTCTGCCATGAAGTGCATCCTCCATTGCTTCCATATTCGGAGTGATTGATGAACAATTGGATTATTGGTATATTGATGAAAGTTAGTATTTACAGGCGCAAAAAGAAGGTCATATGAAGAAGTATAGCAAAATTTGATTTCCATTGTAGACCAGGCTTGTGTATATTCATCAATTTGTGTCAATTTCCAGGTCTTTATAAATTGTCTGTCTGCCACCCAATAATAAAATTAGGATAACTTAGCTAGTGCCATGCCACCATCTGCTTTAGATCTTTGTAGAGTCACCTTTTGAATGTGTGGACATCTCACATTTCAAGTAAATGTGATTAGAATTGAGTCTAGTTTCTTAAAGAACGACATGTTAATGTACCGCATATAGGGATGCTCTGAAATAGAAACAGAAGCTTAGGAAGGATGCTCATCTGGAAAGTATTGACTTTCCCTGCTAAGGTGGGATAGAGGGTTGACCATCTGTTCACATCTTCTTTGATATTTTTCCATGCAGCTATCAAAATTGTGTTTATAAACATCTTTATAAGTACTTGTGATGTTTACCCGAAGATATGTTAACTGTTCTGATAAAATGAACAGATACAGTAGATGTCCAGTCTAGCATTGTGTGTGTACTAGAGAGTTCACTGAAAAAAGCACACTTTTATTCCAATTGACTTTGAGTCCAGATATATTTTGAAATTCTGCTGGTGCATTGAGGTCTAATGGTTAAGATGTTTGGGAGTCTGATATATACAATAGCATACAGAGATATTTTCTGTTTGAGTCCTTCTCTGATAATCCCATTTATCTCTAAAACTGTATATTTCAAAAATGAATGGCCATTACCTCAATGGCAATTGCAAAAAGCCACTGTGATAAAGGGAACCCTTGCCGAGTATCACGTTATAGTTTGAAGTAGTTTGAGATCATGTTGTTAATACAGACAAAGGCTTCTGGAATGGTATAAAGTAATTTTATCCATGCACATCGGTCAGAGTATTTATAAACCACAAATCCAATCTTGTGACACTGGTGGAACTCCAGGTTTGCCAACTCCTGATGCCAATCAGCTTCTATTCTATTCATCAGCCTCGGGGTTCACGGACTGTGAATATTTAAATGGTGTATTCAATATGTACAAGAACAATAATTTGTTATTAGTTATAGTATCAATTATACATCCGGCGCCGCCGAGAGTGGCAGCCTTTTCAGCAGCTCCGTGTATGACTGTATATGTATGTGCATTTTTCTACTTTTATTTTTCTATTTTTATTTATTGATCACTCCTATTACTTTATTTTATGTGGATTTGTTCCCTGGACACACTTACTTTTACAACATGGGCATGGATTTTTACACGCCGAGACTCGCCTATTCAAGTACTCAACTTCGAGCGCTGAGAACAAATGCCAGTGCCGGTGTGGTTCCCTATTTACCTGACGAGGTAAGAAGGCGGTATCGTGGCAGCAGAGCTGGCACTAAGCTAAAAATGAAGCGGCTTGCGAGAAAGTGGCGTTTTAAGCCTTCGGTGCCTTCTGTTATTCTGGGGAATGTGAACTCAATCTCAAATAAGATCGACGAACTGGCTGCGCTGGTGAAAAATGTCAGAACCTACAGAGAATGCAGTTTGTTGTGTTTCTGCGAAACGTGGCTAACTAACACCATCCCAGATGCTAATGTGGAGCTACCCGGGTTTAGCACAGTTAGAGTGGACAGAGACGCAAGTACCTGTGGGAAGCACAAAGGAGGAGGACTCGCTCTCTATGTTAATACACGGTGGTGTAACT
Organism: Erpetoichthys calabaricus; assembly: GCF_900747795.2. Taxonomy (NCBI): domain Eukaryota; kingdom Metazoa; phylum Chordata; class Cladistia; order Polypteriformes; family Polypteridae; genus Erpetoichthys; species Erpetoichthys calabaricus. Next base: position 149,667,617 of record NC_041405.2, on the reverse strand, counting down.
CTGGACATGTTAAAGTCAAAATCTCCACTTGCTGCAGGGACATCGAACTGTTGGCCATAAGTCTGCGTCCCTATTACTTGCCCAGAGAGTTTGGACATGTCATTGTTGTCATCGTGTATATTCCTCCTCGGGCGGACGTGGAGCTAGCGAGTGACATCATCCATTCTGCTGTTGCTAAGTTACAAACGCAGCACCCCGAGGCACTTGTGCTAATCGCTGGAGACTTTAACCATGTGACGCTGGACAAAACATTACCTGCATTCTCCCAGTATGTGGACTGCAACACCCGGGGAAATAAGACTATTGATTTACTGTATGCAAACATTAAAGACGCATACAGTGCCACCCTGCTGCCTGCGCTTGGGAAAGCAGATCATAACCTGGTTCTGCTTCAGCCTCACTACAAACCAGAAGTGAGAGTCCTACCTGTAACCACACGATCATTTAGGAAGTGGACACCGGAGGCTGAGAATGCTCTGAGACAATGTTTTGGAACTACAGACTGGGATATCCTGCAGGGATCACATAGTGAGAACATTGAGGAGGTTGTTGACTGCACTACTGACTACATCAACTTCTGTATGGACATTGTAGTTCCAGTAAGAACTGTACGCTGCTATGCTAACAACAAGCCATGGATTACAAGTGACATCAAGGGCCTTTTGAACCAGAAGAAAAGAGCCTTTAAAGACGGTGATCAGCATGAGCTCAAGCGCGTGCAGAAGGAACTCCGAGTCCAGCTCAGGGCGGCGAAGGAGCAGTACAGGAGAAATCTGGAGCAGAAGTTGCAGAACAACAGCATGAAGGAAGTGTGGGATGGGATGAAGATCATCACTGGCTGCAGCTCGAAGCGGGGTACCACCATTGAGAGAGACGTGAAGAGAGCAAACCAAATGAACATCTTCTTTAACAGGTTTGACCACCCTAACCCACTCTCACCTTGGAGTACTGCACTCTCTACACATCCTTCTGCTGATACCAACATACAGGAGACATCCCCACCCACAATTACAGCAGCGCAAGTGAGCAGAGAGCTGAGGAAACTTCGTGCCAGCAAAGCAGCAGGTCCAGATGGAGTATCGCCACGACTGCTGAAGGTCTGTGCATCAGAGCTAGGGGGTCCTCTACAGCGCATCTTCAACCTGAGCCTGGAACAGGGGAAAGTCCCGAGGCTTTGGAAAACATCTTGCATCACCCCAGTCCCAAAGGTATCACGTCCTGGTGAGCTGAATGACTTCCGGCCTGTCGCTTTAACATCACATGTGATGAGACCATGGAGCGGCTGCTGCTTCACCACCTGAGGCCACAGGTCCAACACGCCCTCAACCCTCTGCAGTTCGCATACCAGGAGAAGGTGGGAGCTGAAGATGCCATCATCTATATGCTACATCGATCCCTCTCCCACTTGGACAGAGGCAGTGGCGCTGTAAGAATTATGTTTCTAGACTTCTCTAGCGCCTTCAACACCATCCAGCCTCTGCTCCTTAGGGACAAGCTGACAGAGATGGGAGTAGATTCATACCTGGTGGCATGGATCGTGGACTATCTTACAAACAGACCTCAGTATGTGCATCTCGGGAATTGCAGATCTGACATTGTGGTCAGCAACACAGGAGCGCCGCAGGGGACTGTACTTTCTCCGGTCCTATTCAGCCTATATACATCGGACTTCCAATATAACTCGGAGTCCTGCCACGTGCAAAAGTTTGCTGACGACACTGCTATCGTGGGCTGCATCAAGAGTGGGCAGGAGGAGGAATATAGAAAACTCATCAAGGACTTTGTTAAATGGTGCGACTTAAACCACCTACAACTGAACACCAGCAAAACCAAGGAACTGGTGGTGGATTTTAGGAGACCCAGGCCCCTCATGGACCCCGTGATCATCAGAGGTGACTGTGTGCAGAGGGTGCAGACCTATAAATACCTGGGAGTGCAGCTGGACAATAAATTTGACTGGACTGCCAATACTGATTATCTGTGCAAGAAAGGACAGAGCCGCCTGTACTTCCTTAGAAGACTGGCATCCTTCAACATCTGCAGTAAGATGCTGCAGATGTTCTATCAGATGGTTGTGGCGAGTGCCCTCTTCTACGCAGTGGTGTGCTGGGGAGGCAGCATTAAGAAGAAGGATGCCTCACGCCTGGACAAACTGGTGAGGAAGGCAGGCTCTATTGTTGGCATAGAGCTGGACGGTTTGACATCCGTAGCAGAGCAACGGGCACTCAGCAGGCTCCTATCAATTATGGAGAATCCACTACATCCATTAAACAGTGTCATCTCCAGACAGAGGAGCAGTTTCAGCGACAGACTGCTGTCACTGTCCTGCTCCGCTGACAGACTGAGAAGATCGTTCCTCCCCCAAACTATGCGACTCTTCAATTCCACCAAAGGGGGTAAACATTGAACATTATTCAAGTTATTGTCTGTTTTTTACCTGCATTTTTTATTACTCTTTAATTTAATATTTTTTGCTGTTGGAGTATGTGAATTTCCCCCTGGGATTAATAAAGTATCTATCTATCTATCTATCTATCTATCTATCTATCTATCTATCTATCTATCTATCTATCTATCTATCTATCTATCTATCTATCTATCTATCTATCTATCTATCTATCTATCTATCTATCTAGTAGATTGTGTTTTTTTCATTATTGTAACTTAGATGAAGATTAGATCCCATTTTAAGACACATTTACATATGGTTACATTGAAAGGGTTCACATACTTTTTCTTGCCACTGTATGTTATAACTGTGGTTCATTCTACATGCTGTATAACATTAAACTATTATTATGGAACTTTTGAGATAATTAGTATTACCTTTCTACAAATTCTACGTTGCTTCAAATCTCTAAATCTTACAGTTAATTTCACAGAAGAATTTTGCAAGGGCCTAATAAGCTCAGAAGCAGTAGACGCTAAATAATACAAAAACAAAACAAAACATGTCCTTCTGCCACAATGAGGAGGGCATAAATTTTTATTTATTTTACGTAAGTAATTCACATTTTATCACTTTTGTGGGCGAAGCTGAGTAGAACAGCTAGTATAGTAATATTGCTACAAAACTCGAGCTGAGATTTTAATTCATATGATGTCATTTGTTAATTGCCATTTTCTTGCCATTATCACTGGAATATTGTCCAAGTTTTGCGGTGGGTTGGCACCCTGCCCGGGATTGGTTCCAGCCTTGTGCCCTGTGTTGGCTGGGATTGGCTCCAGCAGACCCCCGTGACCCTGTGTTCGGATTCAGCGGGTTGGATAATGGATGGATGGATATTGTCCAAGTTGTACTTCAGAGGGTGCAGAAACTCAATCTGTTCCAACTCTGCTTTAAGACAGACAGAGGGTTTTTAAGTACTCGACCGAAGTTGGGACACTTGTGCAAACTGTTTGCTTCAACTTGCAAGGCTTAATTTACTTTAATTGCTGGAGAACATCTCTAGGTTGTAACCTGTTCGGTGTTCCCTGCAGAAGGCTCATTTGTAATATTCTGAAATATCCTTCTTTTCAGTTTTTGCTAACCTAAACTTTAAATTTAAACCTCTGGCAGTTTACTGTTTACCTTTTCACCAGTTTAGGTCGTTCATTGCATTTCAACTGATTAAATTTGAAGAAAAACTTTTTGACTGGTAGTGTATCTATGTATGTATATAATTTTTGTCCCATTTTTATTGAATTTTAAAAAAGAGTAGGAACAACATTTAATAATCAATATTACTTTTCAATGACAAAACATTCATATTTTGAGTTCAGTTCCACATTTACAAAAATGTCCAGCAGAGGTTGCTGAAACACTTAAATATTCTAGAGAGGGTGCCAGCAGTTCTGTGTTTGCATCAGACCTTATTGAACAGGATTTTATGCAACCTTGAGTTAAATTGACCATACCTTGTGCAATAAAAAGCAACATCAATTACTTATAGGCTGCTCAGTCCAAAATTACAGTTCTCCGGATGAAAAGGTTTTGGATTATTTGTTTTAAAACCAGAATGTAGGATGTTTACTAAAGTAAACACACAGACCATGAATTGTGAAGTGCAGGTGGGAGAGTTGTACTCTGGCCCATGGGCCTTGGAGGGCACATGGTGACTGATGATTGCTGTTTTGCAAGGCTTTATTATTAACACGCTTTCTTACTTGACAAGGGAATGAAAGTTACTGCTGTTATTAGAAATTTAGACGAGAATAGGCCATTCAGCCTAACAAAGCTTGCCAGTCCTATTCACTTAATTCTTCCAAAATAACATTAAGTCTATTCTTGAAAGTCCCCAAAGTCCTACTTTCTACAATACTACTTGGTCACTTATTCCATGTGTCCATGGCTCTCAGTGTGAAGAGAAACTTCCAAGTGTTTTTGTGAAATTTACCTGTTGTGATGTGAGATTTTACATATAACTTGATAAATATTTTGCATGTCTTTATTTGTAATTTAGGCAAAGCAATGTAAGTTAGTATTTAACACCTCCGCCCCCCTTTACGACTGAGTCTCTTTGAATTTTACGACAGAGTTGGGAGAGGTTGTGCCTTAAACCAGTTTGGCAAGTCTTTCTCTGCTAAAGTCTTTCAACCAATCCCCCCCATTAAGATGTTCTATTTCCCCATTGGTCTGAGGTATGCTGTTTGGAATTGGCTTGGATCAGAAGTACCATGATGTCCTATTGGCTCTATGGGTTGGACAGAACATCTATAAATGTACGTGTTTAACCTCACAATCTCTCTCTTGCTAGCCTGTGATGATGAAGACAACACAATGAAGTGCACAGCTCAGCAGCCATATTGACCAGGCTTAAGGCCTGTTCTGAAGAAAGCTGAGCATCAATGATGCCTTAACTAGAGACATTTTAAGTAACTACAAGTCTGTGTGCCGCCTGAAACTACACATCACCATTTAATCAGGTTGTATGGTTGCCAATATTCAAATGTACTTTGCATATTATTATTTATGAATATTACCAATAATACATTATTTTATGTGTAACTTAACTCCTGCTTGTTTTTTACTACACCTAATTGCCTGAGGTTATAGATATAGAAGGGAAAGTGGGGATAAGTTATATACTATAATACCTTATATACAGTGATAAGTCTGTGAGATTAGGCATTCTGGCAAAGGCTACATATTAATAATACAATAGGGGAAAGTAGAGCAATATATTACTCTACCAAGACAAAACATTACCCTTAAGTTTCCAACTGTGTTCCTGTCTTCTTGCTGAACTCATTTTAAAATCACAGCCTCGATCCACTGGACTAATTCTCTTCATAATTTTAAACACTTCAATCATGTCAACACTTAAACCTTCATTTGCTTAAACTGAAAAGGCTCAGCTCTTTTAATCTTTCCTCATAACTCATCCCCTGTAGCCCTGGACTCAGCCATGTTGCTCTCCTCTGAACTTTTTCTAGCGCTGCTATGTCCTTTTTTGTAACCTGGAGGCCAAAACTGCACACAGGTCTCCAGATGAGGCCTCACCAGTGTGTTATAAAGCCTGAGCAGAACCTCCTGTGACTTGTACTCCACACATCAAGGCGCTATATAAACTGACATTCTCTTAGACTTCTTAATGGCTTCTTAACACTGGCTGGACGTTGATAACGTCAAGTCCACTACGACTCCTAAATCCTTCTTATAAGGTGTACTCTCGATTTTCAGACCTCCCATTGTGTATTCAAACCTACCATTTTTACTTCATACATGTAACACTTACATTTATTAACATAAAATTCATCTGCCACAAATCTGCCCAAGCCTGTCTACTGTCCAAGTCCCTCTGTAATGATTCAATGGATTCTCGATTATCTGCCAATCCATGTAGCTTGGTATCATCTGCAGACTTCACCAGCTTGTTATTTACACTGCTCAGAACACATGAAGGGAACACTTAATCATCCCAGTCTAACATCAAGTCAGTGAAGCTTCAGGGATACCAATCTGTCCAGTTAGAAAGCGGAGGCGATTGTGAATCAACGTCGCCCGCTTTGGTGTGAATGAAAGTGACAACAGGTGCACTTTGAAGGGAAATAGCAAGGCAAAAAACAAAGAGAATGGTGACCACAGACAGTTGCTCTCTCCTTATCCTTCCTGACTGATTCTTCTCTAGCTTTGCATTTTGCTAGTTCCTTGTCACTACTGGTAGCATGAGGCGGTACCTGCAGTTGATTCAGGTTGAACAGGTAGTCCAGCTCCTCTAGGATGGCATGTCCATACATGCCTGTTGTGATGTGAAATTTTGCATACAACTTGATAAATATTTTGTATGTCATTATTTGTAACTTAGGCAAAGCAATGTAATATTAGTGTTACATTAGTGAGAAGCATTCCTGTTTACCTCCACCTTTTAGGAAGAAGTCTCTTTGAATTTTACGATAGGGTTTGGGGCAGGGGAAGTGCCACAAACCAGTTTGGTAAGTGTTTCTCTGAAGTCTCTCAACCCCCATAGGAAAGCCAGGCTGCCTAACTGCCAAACTTTACCTTAACAGATGGTTTTGGGTGTCAGGTGTGAAGATGTTCTATTCCCCCATTGGTCTGAAGTATGGCTGTTTGGAAATGGGTTGTATCAGAAGCCTTTAAGTACCATGATGTCCTATTGGCTCTAGGGGTTGGACAGAACAACAACAACAACATTTATTTATATAGCACATTTTCATACAAAAAGTAGCTCAAAGTGCGAACATCTATAAATTTGCTCACTCCCTCACTCTCTGTCTCTCTTACCAAACTGATGCATGAACTGAAAAGGACAACACAATGAAGAGCAGAGCTTGGCAGCCATAATGAGACAGGCCTGTTCTGAAGAAAGCTGACCACAAATGAGGACTTAACTAGAGACATTTTAAGTAACTAACAAGTCTGTGTGAGGCCTGAAACTACACATCAGCATTTATCATGTTGCATGGTTTTCAATATTCAAATGTACTTTGCATATTGTTATTATTTATGAATATTATCAATGATACATTGTTTAAATTATAACTTAACTCCTGCTTGTCTTTTACTACACCTAATTGCATGAGGTTATAGATGTAGAAGGGAAGGTGGGGAGAAGTTATCTATAATACCTTATAAACAGTGGTAAGTCAGGGAGATTTGAGGCATTCTGACAAAGGCTACATATTAAAAATACAAAAGGGTTAAGTAGAGCAATATATTACTGTACCAAGACAAAACAATGCTGTTAGCAAGAAGGTTTGCTCTGCCTCCCAGCACAGTCTCAAGAGCATGGAGGTGATACCAGGAAATGGGCTTGTTACACGAGGAGAGCTGGATAGGGCTGTAGAAGGGCTACAACCCAGCAGCAGGATCGGCATAAGCTCTGTTGAGCAAGGAAGAATAGGAGTAGCACTGCCAAAGCCCTACAAAATGATTTACAGAAAGGTCCCTGGACTTCATGGCTTAGTTTTTATCCTGAGATGCCATGTGAATTGTAAGACCTTCTACAGCTGCTGGTCATAAAATTAGAATATCATGACAAAGTTGATTTATTTCAGTAATTCCATTCAAAAAGTGAAACTTGTATATTAGATTCATTCATTACACACAGACTGATGTATTTCTTTTAATGTTGATGATTATAACTGACAACTAATGAAAGTCCCAAATTCAGTATCTTGGAAAATTAGAATATTGTGAAAAGGTTCAATATTGAAGACACCTGGTGCCACACTCTAATCAGCTAATTAACTCAAAAGCCTTTAAATGGTCTCTCAGTCTAGTTCTGTAGGCTACACAATCATGGGGAAGACTGCTGACTTGACAGTTGTCCAAAAGACGACCATTGACACCTTGCACAAGGAGGGCAAGACACAAAAGGTCATTGCTAAAGAGGCTGGCTGTTCACATAGCTCTGTGTCCAAGCACATTAATAGAGAGGCGAAGGGAAGGACAAGATGGGGTAGAAAAAAGTGGACAAGAAATAGGGATAACCGCACCCTGGAGAGGATTGTTAAACAAAACCCATTCAAAAATGTGGGGGAGATTCACAAAGAGTGGACTGCAGCTGGAGTCAGTGCTTCAAGAACCACCACACACAGACGTATGCAAGACATGGGTTTCAACTGTCGCATTCCTTGTGTTAAGCCACTCTTGAACAAGAGACAGTGTCAGAAGCGTCTTGCCTGGGGTAAAGACAAAAAGGACTGGACTGCTGCTGAGTGGTCCAAAGTTATGTTCTCTGATGAAAGTAAATTTTGCATTTCATTTGGAAATCAAGGTCCCAGAGTCTGGAGGAAGAGAGGAGAGGCACAGAATCCACGTTGCGTGAGGTCCAGTGTAAAGTTTTCACAGTCAGTGATGGTTTGGGGTGTCATGTCATCTGCTGGTGTTGGTCCTTTGTGTTTTCTGAGGTCCAAGGTCAACGCAGCCGTCTACCAGGAAGTTTTAGAGCACTTCATGCTTCCTGCTGCTGATGAACTTTATGGAGATGCAGATTTCATTTTCCAACAGGACCTGGCACCTGCACACAGTGCCAAAGCTACCAGTACCTGGTTTAAGGACCATGGTATCCCTGTTCTTGATTGACCAGCAAACTCGCCTGACCTTAACCCCATAGAAAATCTATGGGGTATTGTGAAGAGGAAGATTAAATACGCCAGACCCAACAATTCAGAAGAGCTGAAGGCCACTATCAGAGCAACATGGGCTCTCATAACACCTGAGCAGTGCCACAGTCTGATCGACTCCATGCCACGCCGCATTGCTGCAGTAATCTAGGCCAAAGGAGCCCCAACTAAATATTGAGTGCTCTACATGCTCATACTTTTCATGTTCATACCTTTCAGTTGGCCAACATTTCTAAAAAATCCTTTTTTTGCATTGGTCTTAATTGATATTCTAATTTTCCAAGATACTGAATTTGGGACTTTCATTAGTTGTCAGTTATAATCATCAACATTAAAAGAAATAAACATTTGAAATACATCAGTCTGTGTGTAATGAATGAATCTAATATACAAGTTTCACTTTTTGAATGGAATTACTGAAATAAATCAACTTTGTCATGATATTCTAATTTTATGACCAACACCTGTATACACAGGGACACGTGTGCTCTTCTACACCATGTTCATTCAACTTACCGTATATACTCACATATATGAAACCCAAAAAATCGATCATAAAATCAGACCCTGACTAATACGCCCGTTCAAAAATACACTTAATTTTTTTTTATATCTTTTTGCTTCCTCCAACCTCGCACCAGTTTCTCAGACATATCGAATTTTGTTGCAGCAGCGCAGTGAACCATTTCTTTCGCCTCTTCAACGACTTTAAATTTAAAGCCAGCTTCATATTTTCTTCTGATCAAGCGGTCCATCATAGGTAAGGGATACTCTTATGATAAAGGTGTATGAGGGTATGAGATGCGAAAAACACAAATCAGTGCAAACATCGCTTCGTAATAGTTTGGGTATTACCGTGTAGTGACGTAGGCACAATATAGAGAGAGAGAGAAGTTAGGAGCACACGCTGATACAGCGCATTGCCGCACCCACATAGAAAATAAAGGCCGTGTGCTCCGTGGTTACTCTCTCAGGTGGGCGTTAGCATATCATAATCTCTTGGACCAATACAGTGAGTTTTCCGCATTCGACTTATACGACCAACATTATAAAATACCAGAAATTATACAGTAAAATCAAGTTACCAACTTAGCCACAAGTATATATAGCTCCGCTCAAGTTCTAGACACGCCTCCGGGAAACAGGCCCGTTTCTGGACATAGGCAGTCTAGGCAAGTGGCTAGGGTGCCCTCTAGTGTTCAGGATGCATTACTGCAGCCCCATGTAGACATTTCTATCTTTACTTTGTTTAGAAAAATTTGTTCGGACCAGACCGGAACACAAAGAAATGTTTATGTTGTGCACCTCAGCAGCACCTTCACTGTCTGCACTATGCACAGCACTATCTGTTGCTCAGAAATAGCCCTGGGCAATGGGAATTTTTTTTTTAAACAATGCAGACCTACAACACTGAGACTCAAAGCAAATGTCTGATTATCAATCCATCCATTATCCAACCCGCTATATCCTAACTATAGTGTCTTGGGAGTCTGCCGGAGCCAATCCCAGCCAATACAGGGCTCAAGGCAGGAAACAAACCCCGGGCAGGGCTCCAGCCCACTGCTGGGCACACACACACCCCCACACCAAGCACACACTAGGGACAATTTAGGATCGCCAAAGCACCTAACCTGCATGTCTTTGGACTGTGGGAGGAAAATGGAGCACCCAGAGGAAACCCACACATACACAGGGAGAACATGCAAACTCCACACAGGGAGGGCCCGGGAAGTGAACCCAGGTGTCCTAACTGCAAGGCAGCAGCGCTACTGTGCCGCCCTTGTCCCATCTTCTCACAGTTTTTTTTTTTTTTGTTCTTAACTTCGCCTTATAAAATTTAAAATATTAGGAATTTTGTCAGTTTTCACATACCCCAGGGGGTCAGAACACAGGGTCAGCCATTGTACAGCACCCTTGGAGTACTTGCAGGTTAAGGGCCTCGCAAAATAGGATCTCCTTTGGCAGTAATAGGGATTCGAACCAACAACCTTCCGGATACCGGCACAGCTCCTTAGCCTCAGAGCCACCAGTCTGGTTCACAGGAGTTCTAACTGTTTTATATTTATTTTTGCATACTAGCGATGTTTGGTCTTAACGTCTGACGACCTACACAGTCCAACAATACTACGCACAACAACAACAATGATGATGATGCCAATAATAACAATCCTCAAACTGTAGCATAGAAGAGGCAGACAGGGTGAAATAAAATTAAACAATCAAAACAGCAACAGAAGAACTGTAGCTCCTGAGTGAATTGCTAAAAGCTGATTTAACCCAAACTATGATCGTCTCCCAAATGGACATTCAGTACATTAAAACTTGTGTTAAAACTTAGCAAATCTCGTCCTCTGTTGCTCACCACCTTTTGTGAGATCTGGTCATGCTAAAGCAGTTGTGCGTTTTTTGGATTGGTAGATTGCATTATTTGTATTCATGACCATACTGCAAAGAACAATTGTGGACAAAGATTACTATTTAAAGGAAAGGAAATTAAATTTATATTCTTCGTTTCACTGAATGTTGTCATTATGCTAAGTTTACAATTTGTTTTATTAATTTAAGTGACCTGTATATGTTATGGTAATGTCTTAGTATAAAAACAAATTATATGTAGAATGTCATCATCATCAAAAAGCACACATTTAGCTGGTGGTTTAAATAGATAAGTATAGAAATTATTTTCTAATGATTATTTTCTGAAATGGCACCCCTAAAGAACGTATTTTTCGGAAACAAACAGACATTGTATATGCCAAGTTCTGTATTAACATTTTTATGTTCAGTTAATTTTAAAATTATGTTACATTTATTTTTGTAGTTCAAGATTTACTGTATATACTCGCGTATAAGTCGGGTCTTGAAACCTGAAAAATCAATCATAAAATCAAACCCCGACTTATACGCCCGTTCAAAAATACGACACTTAAATTATTTTTTTTAATATCTTCTTGCTTCCTCCAATCTTGCACCAGTTTCTCAGACACATCGAATTTTGTTGCAGCAGCATTTGCTTTTGAGCCTATTTGTATCAAGGCTACTAATTAAAAGAACTGCTGGCTTAACACCCGTACCATTGCACCCGTGCCAGGAAACATTGTTTCACTGGTCCTGACGCTTTGACCCCTGCATTCATTCATTTCTTGCTTTGATGCTCACTCTATTTTTTGCCCTACAATTTTGACCCCCTATTCATAATTGACAACACTTTGAATCCATCCACTGTCTGATCCTTACTTTTCTGTTTGCCTGGCTTTGACCTGGCATAATCCCCAGGGTGGTGGACATGTCACAGGACGGAGGGTCTTTACGTGACCATCCATCCATTTTTGAATTCAGTGGTTCACAAGTTCAATGGAGACTCTTGTGGCTGCAGGCTTTCATTCCAGCTGATTTCGTCTTTTAATTGGACTCCTAACTTAATTCAGAAAACTGGTTCCCAATTGCGGCACGGTGGCGCAGTGGTAGCCCTGCTGCCTCGCAGTTAGGAGACCCGGGTTCGCTTCCCGGGTCCTCCCTGCGTGGAGTTTGCATGTTCTCCCCGTGTCTGCGTGGGTTTCCTTCGGGTGCTCCGGTTTCCTCCCACAGTCCAAAGACATGCAGGTTAGGTGGATTGGTGATTCTAAATTGGCCCTAGTGTGTGCTTGGTGTGTGGGTGTGTTTGTGTGTGTGTCCTGCGGTGGGTTGGCACCCTGCCCAGGATTGGTTCCTGCCTTGTGCCCTGTGTTGGCTGGGATTGGTTCCAGCAGACCCCCGTGACCCTGTGTTTGGATTCAGCGGGTTGGAAAATGAATGGATGGATGGATGGTTCCCAATTTCTATTTTTTGAAAGAATTACAAATTTGACTGAATGAAACAAGACAGTAAATGTGTTAGATGTGTCTAAATATGTGTGTGTTATTAACTTCTGGTGATTTAACACTAGAATTACCAAAGCCTACGAAAAAACTCGTAAATCCAGCCCACCTTAAATCCCTTCGCACCTCTCCGTCAGCATCTTTTGTCTTGTAAATGTGCCGATAAAGACAAGCAACAAGCAGCCTGCTATTCCATCCCCTCACTGATGCAGAATATGTACAAAGTTCTCCCAGCTCATGCCTTGATTATCTGGGAGTGAAGTGCTGGAGTTGTAGAGTGGAAATAATAGATCGTTATTTGGAACACATGCATTTCATGTGTGTTCCGTTTCTACAATAATCTGTTAAACACATCGTTAAAACAAATGTTTTTCATATTTTAGTAATAAATGACAAAATGTAGGCATAAACTATATAATGTGTGAAGCCTAAAGTCCAAAGATCAAATAAAGACTTTCACAAAAGGTTCAAGGACGATACAACAGCTTCCGTGGTGTAGCAGTAAGATTTGCTGACTTGTTCGATTCTGACTGCCTCCTATGTTTACCGTTTTGAGTAGTGAGCTGCTGTTATTGTTAATATTATACAGTTATACAGTAAACACATACATTTGGTTTACATCTGTAACAGCCGCTGTACATTTCCACTCTAAAACCCCAGCACTTCACTCCCAGATAATCAAGGTGTGAGCTGGGAGAACTTTGTGCACGTTCTGCGGCAGTGAGGGGATGGAATAGCAGGCTGCTTGCTGCTTCTCTTAATTGGCACATTTACAGGACAAAAGACGCTGATGGAGAGGTGCGAAGGGATTTAAGGTGGGCCGGATTTATGAGTTTTTTTGTAGGCTTTGGTAATTCTACTGTTAAGCCATTATTTATCATAAGCTGTGGTGGTTCAAGTAAATGACAGGCTGAAACTGTGACGGTTTTTTGGAATGCCAGCCTGGCTGTCCCTGTTTACTGGAAGAGTTAACAAAAACAATGCACAATGGCATTGAAAAGAAACTAAAAAGCTGCCCCTGTAATACTTGGGAGGGCTAACTTAGTCAGAATGCCTGGATTGACTATAAATAGGCTATGCAGCGCTGGTTCCTCGGTCGCTTAGATAAAAAAATCACACTTCCTTTTGCCGAAGGAGCAGAGTTGTCCTCACTGGGCAGTTTCTCAACACCTTGGAGGAAGAAGACGAGACAGTTAATGGCAGACCCCTTTCGGCTCGGTGTGGTAGCACATGGGAGAAACTATGGGGGTGACCCTCAGATGCACATGTGTGACAAAGCTCACAAGTGGGTAACACTAGAGTAGCTGTTGCTCTTTTGCATTGCCTATCATTTGCACTGTCATCTGCTCTGCCAGTCATTAAAAGTCAGAGTTTGGATAGAATAAAGAGCAAACGCCACAAAAGGATGATTTAAGGAAAAAAATACAAAACACAGTTAAATATTTAAAGATATGGCAATGTCACAATTTTTTTCATAATTTCTAATAAATGTAAATCTCACACAAATGCCCTTTACTGAATGCAAAGTAAAAGAGGGAATAAAAGGTCAGGTAATTAAACACTGACATCAATTACAGGGAAATATGATTCAATGATCGCAAAACTGGACGGAGCAAAAATCTTCAGTCACGTGGTGCTGCCAGGTCTGATCTGTTTAACTTAACCAGGTAAGAGGGCACCAGAGGCTGGTGGCGAGGCTGTCAGCCAGGACTACACATGGGTTTTCATAGATGACTTTGGTTTGGTTTCCACTTTAGTCTTTGTTCTTATTTTGGGCAGCACACTGAAAGCTCTGCAGTCTCGCAACAAGGAGACTCCCTGTCTGGAGTTGCATGTGTGGAATGGAATTTAAAATCTATTGCTAGCTTCTGTATGAAAATCTGCATGTTCTCTGTGTGGCTAGGTATTTTATTTTTGTAACAGATAAAATAAGCGTGCTTATTTAGAGTAAAAGCTGCAAGCGTGGAATGCAGCTCTTGGCTACTCCCCGGTTTGTCTCAGCAGTGTCTGGTTACCGTCCAATTAAGATGCCAAACGTATGACAAGTTTTCTGATAAGCTTAATTAAAAATCCATATTACTAACCGAGAATGCTAAACCGGATGATGGACGCAGGCACATCCGGCCATGGGCCATTATTATTATTACTAACCGAGAATGCTAAACCGGATGATGGACGCAGGCACATCTGGCCATGGGCCGTAGCTGCAAAAAGACGTACTGCGCCGGCGCAACAAACAGTCCGCGAGAGTCGGCTGAGGACCCGAGAAAGGCGGACAAAAGAGGGCGAGAGAGGCGGATGAGGGTCCGCGAGAGACGCAGGCGCAAAAAGAGTCCGACAAGAGCACAGAAAACAGGAGTGAGCACATACAGAAAGGAGTCACAAAAATGAGGCTCAACAAGCACCAAAATAAGGAAAAAAAACATTAAAGAGTACTCAAACGAGGGGAAAGCACGAAACACATTGCACACGAAACTAAACACACCAAAAAAAAAAGAACAGACGAGCGCCCAATAGCAAGGCACGACCATACCCCCGCCACCCTACAGGCACGGGACGGGACACACACCAAGAGGGGGATTCAACAAGCCCATGGAAGACCAAAAAAAAGAACACAAAACCACCCCACAGACCCTACAAGCAAGGGACGGGACACACACAAAGAGGGGGAGAGAGGCGGATGAGGGGCCGCGAGAGACGCAGGCGCAAAAAGAGTCCGACAAGAGCACAGAAAACAGGAGTGAGCACATACAGAAAGGAGTCACAAAAATGAGGCTCAACAAGCACCAAAATAAGGAAAAGGCACATAAAAGAGTACTCAAACGAGGGGAAAGCACGAAACACATTGCACACGAAACTAAACACACCAAAAAAAAAAGAACAGACGAGCGCACAATAGCAAGGCACGACCATACCCCCACCACCCTACAGGCACGGGACGGGACGGGACACACACCAAGAGGGGGATTCAACAAGCCCATGGAAGACCAAAAAAAAGAACACAAAACCACCCCACAGATCCTACAAGCAAGGGACGGGACACACACAAAGAGGGGGATTCAAACAAGACACAGGAACACAAAAAGAAACAAAACGCTCGCGCAACAACGATCCCCCCCACACATCCATAAGAAGTGACACCCAAAGCCACATATTCGAAAGTGAACGTCAGCACCTTCACACTAGGCAGCATAGGTGTCGGCATAGGTGTCAGCATAGGTGTATGTCCTTTCAATAAAGCACTATTAACCGTTCAACTGCAGAAAAGGATACATATTAACAGTGAGTGCGACCATCCTTATTACTTATCCATATTTCGCATGCTGAGAAAGAAACAAGTCATGAATACACGCTCACGGGTACAAAACGATTCGGAAAGGATAACGGGAACAAACACACGTACACGAAAGAAACAAGAAAATAGACGACGGCGCATAAAACGCGCTTCTGAAACACCGGGAGAGAAAATGTCAAGGATCGAAAAAAGGAAAGCACAAGTGACACCGTTACAGAGACATGCCCAAATGGACAGACACAATGAACGTAGACGCATTCAGCGCGCGGGTCAAAATGCTGCATCGAAAGAAGCACGATTACAAACCGAAAGAGCTCGCGTGTCAGACATACAAAAAAGTGAGCGAAGAGAAAAAATAAATGAACGGAGACGTGAACAACGCGCAAATGAACTGACAGAAAAAAAAAAAAGCAAGACGCGAAAAGCGCAAAGCTCAAATGACCGACATACAAAAACGGACAAGGCTCGATACAAACAATGCACGGCGTAGACTGAAACGGACTTTGCACAAAGCCGAGGCGAATAAAAAAAAAGAAAAAAATAGCGCGTCACAAATAATGGACATGCAACAAAAAGGCAAGCAACCGCAAAAAGCAAAACATGCCCGTCGCGGTCATCAACGCCACGCACCTGTTAAACGCTTACGACAATTGGCTGAAAACGCCTTCAATAAGGAATCCACTATTGAGGAAAATTCATTGGGATTAATGAATGTCATTTGCAATCATTGTCATTCACTTAACTTCACAGAAGAAACAACTGGCAATACAAATAATGAATTTACACGTTGTTGTCAAAAAGGTCAGATTAGACTGCCTCCTTTACATTCATATCCTGAATATCTAAAGAAGCTTCTAACTAACGATGTGCCTGAAAGTAAAAACTTTATGAACTGCATTAGATCCTACAATAGTTCATTTGCTTTTGCATCTACCGGAGTAAATATCAGGCCACCAAAAGGCAATGGCCCATACTGCTTTCGCATATGTGGACATAATTGCATCGCATTGGAACAGTGCACCCTGAAACAAATCAACAACGCAAATATGCACAAATCTACATCCTAGATCCGGATGAGGCGATCTATCAACGCATGAACCTTCCTGAAAACAAACAATGCACGGAGCTTATAATGAGAAACGTCACTCATGTCATAAACAATCACCCATTAGCTAAGTCTATAAAAATGCTACATGAAGTTGAAAAGGAGGCAAATACAAAAGCAAATGCAGAAGGTATAGCAGCAACTACAATTGCTTTGGTCTTGATAAAGGACAAAGAACAAGATCCAAGACGATACAATCTGCCCGTCGTTAATGAAGTGGCAATTGTCTTTCAAAGTAAAGATGGTGAGCCTCCATTTCACAGAGATATTGTTCTACATTTACGTCCTGATAAAAACAACACACCTACATTCAAACGCATAGACATTTGCTTTCCGCTTCTTGATACTTTAACATACCCCATATTATTTCCAACTGGACAGGAAGGATGGAGTGCTACAATTTCAAGAATTAAAAAACAGCAGGCACAGAGACGATCACGTGTATCCATGAAAGAATATTTCTCCTACAGACTCTCAGTAAGGGACGACTTTAATCCATTACTCAATGCAGGAAAGCTGACTCAACAATACATCGTTGACGTTTATGTTAGAGCGGAATCAAATGATCTGCAGTGGATAAAAAACAACCAGCCTTCACTTAGAGCCGATAAATACAAATCGCTGCTGGACTACATTAATCGGGATGCTGACGTCATGGAGCACCCTGCTGGAAAACCTGTTATTCTACCATCATCCTTTCAAGGCAGCCCACGCAATATGCAACAACATTACCAAGATGCCATGGCTATCGTAAGAAAATTTGGAAAACCAGATCTGTTTATCACTATGACCTGCAATCCTAAATGGACAGAAATTACAAATAATCTTAAGCCGTGGCAGAGAGTCGAACATCGTCCTGATTTAGTTGCAAGAGTCTTTAAACTTAAACTGAATAACCTGCTACAAGATATCAAACAAAAATCTCTATTTGGAACTGTCACAGCCATTATCCACGTTATCGAGTTTCAGAAGAGAGGTTTACCACACGCCCATATATTACTAATACTTGATGAGGATTCCAAAATACGCACTGAATCTGACATCGATAAAATAGTCAAAGCTGAAATTCCAGACCGTGACACCTCTCCACGCCTTTTTCAAATTGTTATAAAGAATATGATTCATTCACCATGTGGCCCTACAAATCCAAACAGTCCATATATGCTTAATGGAAAATGTTCAAAAGGCTTCCCCAAAGACTTCCAAGACGTTACACTTGGTAATATAAATGGATACCCTAAATATAGAAGACGAAAGACAAGTCAATTACAAATTCGTCCAGGTCATTCAATTGACAACAGCTGGGTCGTTCCATACAATCCTTATTTATGTTTACGCTACAACTGCCATATAAATGTGGAGATCTGCGCTACAGTAAAAAGCGTTAAATATCTATTCAAATACGTATACAAAGGACACGATTGTGCTAATGTCTCCATATCTGAAACAAATGATCACGATGAAACTCGAATGTATGTTGATTCACGGTACGTCAGTGCTCCGGAGGCCATTTGGAGAATATTTTGCTTTCCTATGCACCATCAGAGCCACACAATATGTCGCTTACCAGTTCATTTGGAGAACGAACAAACTGTCTGTTTTCATGCAGGTGATGAGGCACAAGCAGCAAAGAGAGCAGCCACAAAGGATACTAAACTAACCGCGTGGTTTAAACTCAATCAAAACGATCCCAACGCTCACCGTTGGAAATATTGGGAAATACCTGTTCACTATGTTTGGACTGACAATGGCAATTTCTGGAGAAAACGACATCACCACGGTGATAATGTCATAGGACGAATGTACACAGTCAGTATTAAAGAACCTGAAAGGTTTTACCTTCGATTACTTCTTCAACATGAAACCGGAGCTACATCATTTCACGACATTAGAACTGTACAAGATGGCTATACCATCAAACTCTGTCAGACATTCCAACAGGCGGTAAATGACAAAGGATATTTATTAGATGATACAATTTGGCAAAAAACTCTACACGATGCGATATCCTATTCAATGCCATGTCAAGTTCGACAATTATTTGCTTATATCTGTGCCTTCTCATCACCATCAGATCCTTTGACCCTCTGGAATACAAACAAAATGGGAATGATTGAAGATATTTGCCACAAACTTCATGATACTAATGATTCCTGCATCGACTGTGAAGCCTATGCACTACACGACATTCGATTGGCTCTTATGCTCCTTGGGTATACATTGGAAAACTTCCATTTACCAAATGTTCCAGATTCCTTACCGGATATAAATTACACACCTATTGATCTACAACAAGAAGAACGAATTGCACAAACTATGCTTTCCTCTTTAAATGAATTACAATCTGATGCTTTTCAACAAATTATTCATGCCACGGAGGACAACAGCCCTATACCCAAATGCTTCTTTCTTGACGGCCCTGGAGGAAGCGGAAAAACATACCTTTATGAAACACTTATACATTTCTTTGCTGCAAGACAACAGATGATTATCGCATCTGCTACAACCGGAGTGGCAGCAAATCTGTTAATAAATGGTCGTACATGTCACTCAATATTCAAAATACCGGCCCCAATCACAGAGACATCAGTATTCACTATGAACATTCACAGTAGCAATGCCCGAGACATCCGTCTTGCAAAACTGATAATTATTGATGAATGTACAATGGCATCCAGTCACTTACTCAACACCATTGATAAACTTCTACAAACGTTGATGAATAATAATATTCCCTTTGGAGGAAAAGTTCTTTTATTAGGAGGAGATTTTAGACAATGCTTAGCTATTGTTCCACATGCCATGCGCTCAGCTATTGTTCAGTCCACCTTAAAATACGCAGACAATTGGCATTGCTTTAAAACAATACAGTTGGTACAAAACATGCGATGTCCAGATCCAGAATATAACAGTTGGCTAATACAACTGGGAAATGGTACACTCACAAATACAGATGGACTTCACCCAGATATTATTTCCATTCCACAATCCTTTATCTCAGACGACTTAGTAAAAGAGATATTTGGAACAGCAATCACATTAGACCAAATACCCCTGTTAACACAACGCTCTATATTATGTCCAAAAAATATTAATGTTAATCACATTAATAACCAAGTCATTTCATTACTTCCTGGAGAGACACAGATCTTTCTAAGCTCAGACAAAGTTGACTCTGATGACGACAATGAACATATAAATTTCCCCTTAGAATATTTGAACACTATTAACCCGGCGGGATTACCACAACACAACCTTACCCTTAAAAACGGAACAATAATCATGCTATTAAGAAACCTTAACACAAAACAGGGTTTATGCAATGGCACACGGTTAGTCGTCAACACCATGACACGCAATGTTATTCAAGCAACAGTTCTTACAGGATCACATGCTAACAATACTGTTCACATTCCTAGAATTGACCTTACAAGTTCTGAGCTAGAATTACCTTTTACATTGAAACGCCGACAGTTCCCCATTAAACCTGCATTTGCCATGACCATCAACAAATCACAAGGACAAACCATGCACAAGGTTGGCATCTACCTCTCTGAACCCGTTTTTGGACATGGACAACTTTATGTTGCCTTCTCATGTGTTCGCCGTTCATCTGACGTTAAAGTTAAAATTATAAATAATCCATGCCAAGGAAGACTCATTCAAGGACAAGACACCATCTTTACTACTAATGTTGTATACAAAGAAATATTCCAATAAAACATTAATATATGACAAACACTCTATTTGTTATTTCTATGGGCATCATCCAAAGCTGCACACTATTCTATATCCAATTCATACATCTGACTCTTTCTCATGTCCCAACGCCAGGGGTTGGCGAGCGAAGCGAGCAGGGGGCGGAGCCCCCTAGTATAGAAAAGATTAGAATTTCTGTTTTCTGTTGAAATCAACAAATTATGTAAGAACATTCTGTGACCTTTGGATGAAACTAAGCTTATGTTTTTCTAAACTGCTTCTTTTGAAGATCTCTGTTATAAAATTACAGCTCCCCCCCCCCCAAGAGGTGTCTTTGCAAGCTGACCAGGCTTCGTAACAGACCTCTGCTTTCCAAGAAGAAAAAGAAATAAAAGGATTGGTCTGCCTGCTGTTGTCTTGACCTTTCATCCACACATGTTAAAGAGAACTTTATTTGTTCCCAGGAGAAAATGTGGCCTTTTATAGAAGGTCTTTAAATAGATCAATGTGAAATGCACCATAATTTGTGTATATAGATAGATAGATAGACAGATAGATAGATAGATAGATATGAAAGGCACTATATGATAGATAGATAGATAGATACTGTATGTGAGAGGCACTATATTATAGATCGATAGATAGATATGAAAGGCACTATATAATAGATAGATAGATATGAAAGGCACTATATGATAGATAGATAGATAGATAGATAGATAGATAGATAGATATGTGAGAGGCACTATATTATAGATCGATAGATAGATATGAAAGGCACTATATAATAGATAGATGTGCGGTGGTGTGCATGATGTGGATGGTCAGTTCATCGATTATACTTGTCTTCCTGCTTTAATAATTTCTTTGTTGAGTCATGAATTTTAATAAGTTTCACTCCCTCTGCCCAAAGAATTCTCACTACAGCGTGTTGTTTAATGATGGTGCAGTTCTACAGTGGTGTGTCCATGTTCATTTGACCTTGGCCTCAAAGAGACTAATGGCAGTGCACTGCACTGTACGTGTTCAAACTACCCATAAGCCACCGCGGATGTGCTGTATTGCGTCAGCTTCTACCCGTTGTGGTTGTCATGTAATTTTCAAATTGCCTTTACTTTTTGATTCCCCCTCATATATGAGTTTCTATCAGCAACATAAATGTAAAAACAAATCTGAGTACATGTACTTTTTGAAGGCAGAGCCTGTATCTAAAGATGGTGGGGAGTGAAGGATTCCTGCCTTACCCTTTTTGTAGTATAAAATAGATGAATGGTTAGAGAGATGAATAAGAAAGTGAATGTTCCTCAGACTGCGATGGACTATCATTGCCATCATTGTGATGGGCCACATTAATGACTATCAGAGATGCACATGAATGGATACCTGGTACAAGAAGTCTTTTTAAAAGTTAATGCCAATTCTTATTTTAACTCTTTTTTCCTTTTTCTGTATACATAGAGAGGACTCACATTCAGCGTGTGCACCACATGTTTCATGGATTGATGTTCAGCAAACTTCATCAGGGCCGCAGGGACCACAAGGGCACTGCTGCCCACGGTGCACACACACACACACACACACACACATCTGTTACTGGTTGGTTAGACCACATAAAGGGAGTTGCATAACAGGAACCATTGTGTAAAAATATAAACTCCCACACTGTGTGAAAAAATGGGGAAGGGGAAAATTTCCATAGTAACAATAGGAATATTTTTCTTGGAGACTTTACTGTGAAATATGGTTGGGGGGGGGCGGGGGGGGGGTTGCAATGAATAGAATGTGTAAAAAAAAAAGTACATTTACATCATATAAAATTTTTATATCTATTACTTGTTACTAAATATGACACAGTACTGTATATCAAGTTCTGTATAGCAATACAATAATTGACTAAGCATCATGTTCAATTATTACAATTAGTTTGCCAGATTTAGATTAGATTTCAATTGTCTTCCATTTATGCATACACATGTACAGTATTAATGTTGTACTGTTGTTTTATTGTTGAAATTTACCTGTATTTTATTTAGTTGCTTTACTTTGCCTGCGCATGGATAGTCTCCTCAAAGAGAGAGACCTCCTAGCTCGGCATAAGCAGACCCAATGGTTGTCTTCTGCAGTCACCAAAGCAGATGGCTTCCTTTGGAAGGCATTCCTTTCCAGTCACTAACCCCGGTGGAAATATGGCTATCACCCACACCAGGTGCTCTTAACGCAGTATGTTGAATTTATTATCATGGAAGTTCCTCTGTTCACTCTTTTGGTTCGCCTTCACTATAGTTAGCGTTAACTATGCTTTCTGTACTGTATATGAGAGTTAGATACAGTGTATCTACTTTATAGCGCCCCTCATGTTCAGTCAGTCATACCTGCATATGGACAGCTGTTTCAAGCAAAGAGACTTGCTAGCTCAGCAAAAGCAGAACAAATGGCTGTCATCAGATCTGAGCTCCACCTGAGCGAGTCACCAAAGCAGACAGTCCATCGTCGCCCTACTTCCTATTGAAGGGATTCCTTTCAAGCCACTAAGCCCCGGTGGGAATGTGGCAAACACCTAAACCAGGTGTTCTTAGCGCAACACCTTATGTATATACACCTTATGTGTGAATTTTCCATTGGGATTAATAAAGTATCTATCTATCTATCTATCTATCTATCTATCTATCTATCTATCTATCTATCTATCTATCTATCTATCTATCTATCTATCTATCTATCTATCTATCTATCTATCTATCTATCTATCTATCTATCTATCTATATTCATGGAAGATTTTTTGGTTCACCTTTGTTTTTAGTTAGTGTTAACTATGCTTTCCGTACTGTATGAATGTTTAGTATACTGTATCTTCTTTATAGGAGTAGCATCCGCTTGCAGAACCACAGCACCATACATCACCACAGTTGTAGACTCGCAGTTACAGACCTGGAAGTGACGTCACTGCCATTTCAGGACTTACTTCGTAAAATTACTGTTGGAAGGTTTCGGCAGGTCTCGGCAAAGCCCGGAAAGTAACATCGGGTCAAGGACCTGTTCGATTTAGAATGAACATTTAAGCCAATCTAATATTTTTAAACATGTATGTGAAAAAAACGGCAATACATATTCTACACCAGGGGTCTCCAACCTTTTTTTGAAGGACGCCAGCCTTCTAAGGAAGTATAGTCGGCTCTGTCCTTTCTTGCACAGAGAATCAGTATTGGCAGTCCAGTCCAGTTTATCATCCAGCTGCACTCCTAGGTATTTATAGGTCTGCACCCTCTGCACACAGTCACCTCTGATGATCACGGGGTCCATGAGGGGCCTGGGCCTCCTAAAATCCACCACCAGCTCCTTGGTTTTGCTGGTGTTCAGGTGTAGGTGGTTTGAGTCGCACCATTTAACAAAGTCATTGATTATTATTGTTTTATAGTGCCTCACGTGTTCAGCCTTACCTGCTTGTGAACAGCTGCCTCAAGCAAAGAGATTTACTAGCTCAGCAAAAGCAAACCAAATGGTTGTTTTCAGATCTGAGCTCCACCTGTGCCAATCACCAAAGCAGGTGCCCACTCACCTCGCAGGTGCTTTTGGAAAACGCTTTTTCCTCAGCTGCTTACACCTGTGAGAATAAGAAAACCATCCACAGTAGTGCTCTTTAAACAATATATGTAGTGCACCAATCCAACAATATAAACTCAATCCATATTACTAACCGAGAATGGTAAACCGGATATGGACGCAGAGACATACCCGTGGACGCAGGAGACATAGTGCACAGGCGCCACACAAAGCCCCCCTCCCCAGAGTGAAACGGGAGAGACTACGAATGTGCGCAGGTGCCACACAAAGGCCCCCCCGCCCCAGAGCGAAACAGGAGAGACTACGAACCGTCTGACATGCCGCAAACCAGGCAGGCACGACTCCAAAAAGAAACAGCTCGACTGACCGAGCTACAAAGTGAAACGGGAAACACTACGGAGTCCGCAGTGGTCCACAATGCACCGCATAATAGTATGGAAGGAGCTCCGTATTAACAATGGGGGGCCCCAGAGTGACACGGGCGGACGCTCCGTATTAAACGTACGTCATCCTCACACATCCAAACTATACAGCATAGGTGGATCACATTACAGTGATGCATTATTGACAGTAAAGTAAAGATCACAGTATCGTAAACAAACAGGTGTCATTGAAACAAAAGCAGGATAAAGCGAGGTCAGAAATAAAAGACAGAGTAGAAAACAAAGTAAAACATCATAAAGAGGTTAAAGAACGGGGCCAAACACATGGAGAGCAGGTTTGAGATAATGAAAACTGGAATTCAACAGCTTCAAAAAAACCTAGGCACGAAACACACGCACAGCAAGATACAGAATATGAAAGCAGAAAAAAACGACAGTTAAACTTCCACACCACACAGCGGAGGCAGACCCGGAAGGTGTAGGCGCCGGAAAGTACAAAAGGCAAAGGCGCCTACACAGCATGGTGAAACCCGACATAATACGGAAGGCGCAGGCGTCACCGCCATATTGTGAGTGGCACTACTGCGTAGTGAAGGCGCAGGCGTCACTGCCATATTGTGCGTGGCACTACTGCGGAGTGAAGTTAGGAATAATGTGCTGCTTGGGATCGTACAAAACGCTGAACGCGACCCACCTGGATACGATCAATGAACGCAGGCGCCTACAACGCGCATCTGAAACTTGCGAAGGCAAAGCAGGCATGGGTTCAAAACGAACGAGCTCGACTGACAGATATACAAACACGAGGCCACCTGGATAAACTCAATGAATGGAGGCGCCTACAACACGCGTCTGAAATGCCGCGGGCAATGCGGGCACGGCTCCAAAACGAACGAGCTTGACTAATGTATTTCAGGATACCCAACGCCAGGGGTAGGCGAGCGAAGCGAGCAGGGGGCAGAGCCCCCTTGTATTACTATAAAGCAAAATGAATAAAACCTAGTAAGAGCAGTAGTAGCAAAAGTAGTAGAATATATTTTGAAAACCTCATTTTAAGTATACTCTCAGTAAGGTTATAGATCAGGGTGGCCAACTCCAATCCTGGAGAGCTGCAGTGCCTATAGGATTTTGTTCCAACCCAGTTGCTTATAAACAATCCTTACCAATAAGAGAACTTATTTAATTTCATGGCTTGTTAATGTTTTAACTCTATCATGTCAGTTTCTTTCTTAAATCATAATTTTTTTTTCTTTGTAATGATAAATGATCAGAAGCCTAAAACAGATGCGTAGTTTTCGATTCTTCACTTTCTCTTCAATTTTCTTCTGAGTACTTCTTTAAACCAAAGAGTGAATGTTGACCACACACGGGTGGAAATGGAGACAAGCTAGATGTAGGACTGCTGGTTCCTCTGTCATTTGCATCTTATTGCTAAAAAGTTCTGTTAACATAATGAATACAACTGTTTAAGACTAAAATAAGCAATTAAGGGTTCAAAATCTTAATCAGTGAGAACACTAAAAATGAAGCCGAAAAATGTCACTTGAGCAATAAGTGCTTCATCAGCAATGAATGATTTCTCATGAAGTAACTGGGATGGAACAAAAACCTGAAGCCACTGTGGCCTTCCAGGACTGATGTTGCTCAGCCTTTATTTAAAGGGTCTGAATCTTGAATAGGAAATACATTAAATGAAGTTAATTAGTATCAAAATCTAGTCACTAATTAAGAAAATAGAATGAAAACCTGTAGTCACTATGGCTCGTCACTATTGGAGTTGGCCACCCCTGATATAGATGACGATGATGATGACAATTAATGTGAGTCTTTTCAAGTCTGGGTGCATAGCTGTTTCAGATTTTTATTCAGCCCACAGTCTTGCATCTTGCATATGTCATAGGAAAGTTCAGACGTCTTGTCTTGATGACGATCTTCTACCTTCTGTTTTTCTTCCTTTTTTTGCTTGCTTTTTTGCATAGCAATCATTTAAAACACCCTTTCTTTGCAATGGCTATATGAATCCATATTACTAACCGAGAATGGTAAACCGGAATGCATGGACGCAGGTACACGGCGATGGGACCATGAGACATACTGCGCAGGCGCGTCTCATAAACCACACGCGAAGTCGTATCCACCGCGAACGAAGGAGTCATGGCCCAAAAACGAAAGAGCTCAACTGACGTGAATGAGAAATGAAGCAACAAGGCGCCCGTGGCTAACAACTACCGACACAGCCACACAAAAAAGAGGATTCTGCGCTGCAGCCCAGATTCAAACGGAAGAGGCTACGGCGGCCCCACAGGTCCACAATGATAGTACGGAAGGCGCAGGCGTCACCGCCATATTGTGAGTGGCACTACTACGGAAGGCGCAGGCATCACCGCCATATTGTGAGTGGCACTACTGCGGAGTGAAGTTAGGAAAAATGTGCTGCTTGGGATTGTACAAACCGCTGAACGCTTTACACAGAATTCAAACACAATACAGCTCAACGATACAACCACGAGCCCACCTAGATAAGATCAATGAACGCAGACGCCTACAACGCGCGTCTGAAACTGCAGAAGCAAAGCAGGCACGGGTTCAAAACGAACAAGCTCGACTGACAGATATACAAACACGAGCCCGGCTGGATAAAATCAATGAACACAGGCGCCTACAACACGCGTCTGAAATGCTGCAAGCAAAGCGGGCACGGCTCCAAGACGAACGAGCTCAACTAATGTATTTCAGGATACCCAACGCCGGGGGTAAGCGAGCAAAGCAAGCAGGGGGCGGAGCCCCCCTTGTAGTGCATTAATTAAAATTCACATCAAAGCCAACAAATTCCTTGTTGTCTCTGTTTCAGCAACTCCAGTTTTTGAGTTGAAAAGAACTCAGAGGTGACTTCCTCAAGAGGACTTGACTGTAGGGAACGGGGCATAGG
The DNA here is from genome assembly GCF_900747795.2 of Erpetoichthys calabaricus. Lineage (NCBI taxonomy): Eukaryota > Metazoa > Chordata > Cladistia > Polypteriformes > Polypteridae > Erpetoichthys > Erpetoichthys calabaricus. The sequence continues at coordinate 149,640,219 of NC_041405.2, read as the reverse complement.
AGAGGCAGGAACCAAGTTAGAGGTGGTCTGCACAGGACAAGAGAGAACAGTACAACAGGTGAGTGAATTGGCTTTTGAAGACTTGTAATAATGCGTGATGAACGCTCGACGTGCTAAAGCAGCTGTTGAACTGACAACTGCCATCCTTAGAGCGTGTTTCTTTAGCATCAGAACGCTCTCTAAAAGAGTGTTTGGCAGTCTGAGGGTGGGTTTCTTTAGTTTTGGAACATGGTCTAACAGAGGGTTTTCCCTGTAATTGAGTTGGTTGACGCTGTACCACAGTCACACCCTTCCCCTTAACTTTGTTCACAGTTTTGTTAACGGAACAACACTCTAGATCAGTTTTGGCTAGATGAGAGATGATGTCTGCATTAATGTGTTGAGCACCCGGATGATGATGAACTGAGAAATTTTATGGCTGCAATTGAATGAACCACCTAGTTTGTCTGGGACTCATGTCTATAGAGCCATTGATGAAGAGCATAGTCAGTAACTGAAGTAAATTTGCAACCCCCTCAGTACTACTTGAGAGCTTAGACAGCTCACTTAATTGCCAGACATTCCTTTTCAATATTTGAGTCTTTTCTCTCCCTGGGAAATAACTTCTTACTTGAAAACATAACTCGATGATCCTTGTTATCAAATATTTGGGAAAGGACAGCTCCCAGACCAAATACACCAGTGTCTGTTTGCAATATGAAGTCTTTGGTAAAGTTGGGATTCCTCAAAACTGGATAAGATGAGGGCGGCACGGTGGCGCAGTGGGTAGCGCTGCTGCCTCGCAGTTGGGAGAACTGGGGACCTGGGTTCGCTTCCCGGGTCCTCCCTGCGTGGAGTTTGCATGTTCTCCCCGTGTCTGCGTGGGTGTGCTCCGGTTTCCTCCCACAGTCCAAAGACATGCAGGTTAGCTGGATTGGCGATTCTAAATTGGCCCTAGTGCGTGCTTGGTGTGTGGGTGTGTTTGTATGTGTCCTGCGGTGGGTTGGCACCCTGCCCAGGATTGGTTCCTGCCTTGTGCCCTGTGTTGGCTGGGATTGGCTCCAGCAGACCCCCGTGACCCTGTGTTTGGATTCAGCGGGTTGGAAAATGGATGGATGGATGGATAAGATGATACAGCGGCCTTCAAATTAGGAAAAAAAAAACCTTTGCAAGCATCAGACCAGACAATAGGACAATTTATCCAACCCTTCGTTAGGTCTGTCAAAGGAGCAGCACTGTCAACAAAGCTGAGAATAAATCCTCTGTGACAGCCGGATAATCCTAAAATTGCACAAACCTGTTTCTGTGTCTGCGGTTGCGGGTGTGCAAGGACCTCCCCAATTTTTTTCATTTGTGGTTTAATGAAACTTTTATCTGCAGAAGAGCCCATGTAATGAGTTTCCAACATACCCAGTTTACCCTTTTTTGTATTTGCTGTTAAACCAGCCTTCATCAGGCTATCGAGTTCTGCCTGCAGCCATGTCAGGTGAGTCTGACAGTCAATAGTGAAAACTAGGGGGCTCCGCCTCCTGCTCGCTTCGCTCGCCAACCCCTGGTGTTGGGTAACCCGAAATACATTGAGTAGATCTGTGCATATTTGCGTTCGTGATTTGGCTCAGGGTGCACTGTTCCAATCCGATGTAATATTTGTCCACATATGCGAAAGCAGTATGGGCCATTGCCAGCTGGTGGCCTGATATTTACCCCGGTAGATGCAAAAGCAAATGAACTATTGTAGGATCCAATGCAGTCCATAAAGTTTTTACTTTCGGGTACATTGTTAGTTAGAAGCTTCCGTAGATATTCAGGATATTCATCTAAAGGAGGCAGTCTAACCTGACCCTTTTGACAACAGCGTGTAAACTCATTAGTTGTATTGCCAGTTGTTTCTTCAGGGAAGTTAAGTGAATGACAATGACAGCAAATGATATTCATTAATCCTAATGAATGTTCATTAATAGTGGACTCATTACAGAATGCGTTGTCAGCTAATTGGCGGAATTGTTTAGCGGCTGTTTCTCGCTCCTTTCTTTGCCGTTAGTCGAGCTGTTTGGTTTTGGAGTCGAGACAGTTTTGCTTCCGCGGTTTCAGACGCGCGTTGTAGGCGCCTACGTCTATTGTTTTTATCCATGCGGGCTCGCTTTTGTAGCTCCGTTAGTTGAGCTGGATCGTTTTGGAGCTGTGACCGTGACTCCATTAGTTATCCGTTGTCTACCGTTAGTAATATGGATAATTGCACTTACTTTTAATACGGAGCGTTTTCTGTGGTTGTACTGTTAATAATGCATCACTGTAATGTGATTCACATATGCTATATGGTTTGGACGTGTGAGGATGCCGTACATTTAATACGGAGAGTTCGTTTATTCTTATTATCCGGACCATGCTGTGTAGTGTGGACGTTTAGTTCAGAAGCGCGTTGTAGGCGCCTGCGCCTTACATACTTTCTCGCGCCATCTGTACTATCTTTATGGACCTTTGCGGACTCCATAGTGTCTTCCGTTCGACTCTGGGGTGCAGTGCAGAATCCTCTTTTCTGTGTGGCTGTGTGGTTAGTCGTTAGCTATGGGCGCGTTGTTCCTTCATGTCTTATTTATGTTAGTTGAGCTCTTTCGTTTTTGAGCCGTGACTCCTTCGTCCGCGGTGGATCAGACTTCGCTTGCGGTTTATGAGACGCGCGCTGTAGGCGCCTGCGCACTATGTCTCCTGGGTCCATCGCTGTGTACCTGCGTCCGTACCTTCCGGTTTACCATTCTCGGTTAGTAATATGGATGACAGCTACAAGCCTGTTATTAAACGGCAACCTGCTATCACGAGGAAGTGGAGGCTGGAGGGTGAAATGGCTCTGAATGACTGCTTCCATATGGCAGACTGAGAAATGATGTGCAAGTCACATGGGGATGATATTGAGGGACTCTGTCACTGCATCACAGACTATACTAACCTCTCTGCTAAAGACAGCAGTTTGCTTTCCAATCGACAAGCCCTACATTACTAAGGAGCTGAAAGATCTCATGAATGAGAAAAAGAGAGTATTCAAATCTCGTGACAATGAGGATCTGAAGTGCTGAAGTAAAAACTGAGTGAAGGAAAGGAAGCTTACAAAACTAAAATTGAAAACAAACTCACTCAGAATAACATGAAGGATGTCTGGAATGGACTGAGCATAATTACTGGACACAAGGTGCTAGAAGGGGATGTGAACAAATTAATTGTAAAATAGATTTTCCCTCCCACCGATACCTTCTTCCAAAGAGCAGTGATCCCCATGCCATCCCAACTACATCAACATCTAACACATCTATTGGAACCATCAGTGTGGGCAGTCCATAAATGAAGACTAAGTAAGGAGACAACTGAGGAAACTACACACAGGAAAGTTGCAGGACCAGATGGAGTCAGTTCTCGGGTTCTTAAGGCCTTTGTTGACCAATTTTGTGGTGTCCTCTGTTCAGTATGTCCCTAAGGCTTCAGAAAGTACTGCTGCATTTTTTCTCTTCCAAAGAAGGCAGACGACTCTTCACCTAATGACTACAGACCAGTGGCACTTATGTCTCACATCATGAGAGGCTTGTCCTAGACTATATGAGTCCATTTGTGGTAGACCACTGCACTTTGCCTATCAGACAAAGATTGGAGTGGTAGATGCAATGATCTAGCTGCTCAACAAGGCTTATTCTCACCTGGGGAAAGCCTGCAACACTGTGAGGATTCTGTTTTTTTTATTTCTCCAGTTCCTTCAATACCATCCACTAAAACTTGTTAAGGGATAAACTCAGAGACAGGCAGGTGGATGAGCCTGTGGTGCGCTGAATAATTGACTATCTGTTAGGCAGGCCACAGCTTGTGAAACTCATGGACTATGTGAGTAACACTGGAGCACCACAGGGAACAGTCATGTTGTAGCAGTCCGGTGCTGCTAAGATTCACGATTTATTTAATTTTTTGCTGGAGATGCCTGGGACGCACCCATCCTTGGCCTGACCCGCACACACTCACAAGCAGAGACAAAAAAGCAACCGGTAATAAAACAACAATTAAAGAATGTATTAAACACTAATAAACGAAATATAGCTACACGCTAAACAATCCCACCCCAGTTCCCTTTCGGCGATTATACAATAAACACAAACAAACCACAAACAAAAAACCCACACTATAAAGTCCATGGAAAACGGCAACTGATGAAATGCAGTGATGTAGGTAGATAGTCCAGAGATCAGCACGTTGAATGGGAATGTAAAGATCAGTTCTACCGGTATGTCCTGATGAGATCAAGACGGGTGAATGGGATCAGGAGTGCTCCTTTCTTCACAAGATGACAACAAATCTTCGGACAATCCTCATTTGCAGGAAGATACAAAACAGTCCATAGCCCAAAACAAGTGGTGATCCAGGACAAAACAATAATCCACAGGTATCAGAACGGAAGGCAGACAGACCGGCAACTCCAGACATGAAACACAAAAGATTTCCTCTTTTGGTATCACTAGCCCCTTTTTAAATGTTGCGCCATCCTCCTTGTACCCTGCAGCCCCTGCACCCTCAGCAGATGACCAATCAGAGCTACTGCAGGGACTACTGGGAGTTGAAGTTTCAATCCCCAGTAGGACCGCTACAATGTCACCTTTTCTCTTCACTCTGTAGACCTCCAACTATATTTATAACAGCAAGTAATTTCACTTGCAGACATTCTTAGATGATTCTGCACTGATTGATCCTGTATGAGGGACAATGCTGTGTGGTGGACTGGCATCAGGTCTATGGCTGGCATTCCATTATGCTATGCTTGCTCTTACAGATAAGCTTAATTTTTATCTCTCGATTGTAAAGGCTGTGAAAGATTTTGACGAGGAGTTCTAGCAATATGTATTTGATTATCCTGCCAGTCTTCTTAACCATGAAATTTCATTCATGCCAGTCCATTGTGGTTCTATCATGTATCAGTCAAGGCCCAACCCCCGAACCCCCCCCCCCCCCACTGAATGGGGTGTATTGATAAAGGAGATGAGATAGAGCAGAGGAGTCAGGGGGAGAACTTTTTTTCTTGGTGCAAAGAGAATTGTCTGCACCTTACCATCAACAAAACCAAGGAACTGGTCATTGACTTTTGCCGCACCAAAGAGCCTCTATATCCAGTCACTATTCAAGTAGTGGATGCAGAGGTGTTCCACTCCTACAAGTACTTGGGAGTCCACATCAATGACAAGTTAGACTGGTCTTGGGACACAAAAGAACTATATGAGAAAGGGCAGAGCAGACTCCTTTTTCTCAGGAGACTGCATTCCTTTAATGTGGGAAATAACATTTTTCACATCTTCTACAACTATGTGATGGCCAGTGTGATTTTCTTTGCTGTGGTGTGTCTCCTTTATACCAACAGAAATTATGTCTGTATAGCACCTCACTAGGACTAGAACTGCCAAGTCAGAAGTTTTCTTTAGTCATTCTGGTGGGTGTTCAGACCTTGGTGTATTTATGCTTCTCTAAAAAGCCAAAATTCCCCCTGGATCGGATCAGATCGGATCTAATCCTGACCTGTCCTGTCTTTCCTTATCTTACCTTATCTTATCTTATCTTATCTAGCCATGATTCAGAATTTTGAGCATGTGCAAGTGGAATTTGGTTCATCATACACTGGAGAGTGAGAGGCACACAATGAAGTCCAAAAGAGCGACTAGTAAACTCAAACAAACCATCCGGGGTGGAGAGTGCAGTTTTCTCACAACTTGACTTCTCTAGAGGTATCTGCCAGTATTCTTTAGTTGTATCTAATGTGGAAAAATACAAGGCTTAACCAATTACTACAATAATTCATCGATAATTCAATAATTCATCATAATTTATCAACACACGACATTGGGTACACATCAAGTTTTGAGACCTTATTCAAACCCCAAAAATCTATACAGAAGCGAATACAACCATCTGGTTTTGGAATGAGAACAATAGGGCTGTACCAATCACTTTTACTTTTGCAAATTACTTCCAACTCAAGCATCTGCTTTACTTTTTGGTGGATTTTAACACCAGGGTCTATAACAATCTTTTGCTCTGCACGTTTAGTTTCACCAGGAATCAAAGATAAAACAACTGTTTTAGTCAATCAATGCAAACAATTCAGTCTTCTGCAACTCAGTCAAGTCATCATCAATAGTAATATCAGACTGAGAAACTGCAGCAGATGTCACCACAGCCTCTCCCTGATCATGCCATTCTTTTAAAAGATTGACACGCAAAATGTGTATTGGCACTTGTTCTGTGAACTCTGGTGTGATTTCTCAGTAGGTCTGGTGAATTTAGTTAGATGCAAACACGCTAATCGCACTCAAGCATAGACCAAAAGACTAGGACCCGTCAGAAAGGTGGGTCTCGGTGCGGTACCAAGTGAACCCAGTACACATGCAGATATGAATGTAATCCAACTACAGGAAATTCTGTGTGTTATGGGAGAAATTTTCCATGCTGTGGTAGTCACGCAAAACATCTGCTGTCAGTAATTATCATATTTCATTAACAGCACAGTTGACGTTTAACAAGGAGTATTACAATTAGAAGGTAAAAATAAATACACACAAAGGTGCAAATGTGACTCAATTTGCTTAAAACAACTCATGCAATTACCAGTCAATCAGAGCAAGACAAGCACCTGATACATGCCCTTCACACCCACAAAGAATATAAAAAGGTGTAAATTCACTTGTGATTGAGTCAATCAATACAAATGCATAGAAGAAGGAATGTGAAGAAATGAACAGCAGTGCCCTGTGAGCCTGATGATCAAATGCCCTAAACTTATGCTGCATTCCATTTGAAGTCAGAATTTTCAGATGGAGCGTCACATTAAGTTGGATTTCCAACACAGAGATTGAGTTTGTCCAATTTTGGATCATGACATCAATCGTGAATTTCCCCTTGGGATTAATAAAGTATCTATCTATCTATCTATCTATCTATCTATCTATCTATCTATCTATCTATCTATCTATCTATCTATCTATCTATCTATCTATCTATCTATCTATCTATCTATCTATCTATCTATCTATCTATCTATCTATCTATCTATCTATCTAAAATGGAGATGCACACTGTTTAGTGAAAGCTGTAGTATTATACTCTGAGGCTAGCTTGCCAGTTTGAATCCCGTAAATGCCAATAGAGACTCTGCTCTGTTGGGCCCTTGCAGCAACCTGCAATTGCTGAGCGCTTTGAGTAGTGAGAAAAGCGCCATATAAATGCAAAGAATTATTAATTATTATTATTATATTGTTTATTACCACATCTTTCGATTTTTGTCTCATTAAATCAGTCGTACACACAGTGCTGTCTAACTTCTATCTAGGGACATGCTGCTACAGTGTTTGGATACACAAAAATACCACATAATGCATTGTTATCAACTGCTATTTATTTCAATGGAACAAACAAAACAAAGGTTTTCCTGGAAGTGTCCATACTGGATTGCGGAATGTTTTACTGAAATGCAGTCAACACAGGCATGATGTCATTTCCAGTTTCAACTTCCGAGGTAAAAGGAATGCAGCATTACACTGTGAAGGTGATAAGTGAAAGCAGGGCATCCTCTCAATGCATTGCTTTTCAGGAGCAAAAAGTTTCAGTAACTTTTACACATGTGATGGATGGCCGGCTAACTATTCCGGCCCTCACCCCCAGGCCGCCAGGTGGAGCTCTCCCGACAGCATGAAGGTTCCCCGAATTCTAGCAGGGTCTCATGGACCTTGTAGTTTGTATGCACAGCCCTGCTGGATACCATGGGGGCCACCGGGAGTCGCTGTAGGGAGGCTGACAAACTGTTATGTGCCCTATAACCTGGAAATACGTCCTGGTCATATGAACAGGAGAAACGACGTGCTTCCAGGTTGAAGAGAAGGACTTTTACCCTGACCTGGAACGAATGAGGACTTGTGGATTATGAGAGAAGAACCACTTCCGGGTCAGGGGGTATAAAAGGACGCTGGGAAAGCCCAGACATTGAGCTGAGCTGAGAGGTAGGGTGGCAAAGTGTCTGGGAGAGGAGGAGTGATTATTGAGAGTATTAATTATTGTATGAGTAGTGTGGAGTGGAGGGTGCTTTGTGCACAGTATTATTGTTTAATAAATAATAATTGGTCTTTTACCTGGTGTTTGGAGTGGTACCTGAGGGTGCAAGAGGTCGATAACAGCCTCTACTGCTACACTGGCATAGTCGGCAGGATTCTCTGGCCGTCCGTTGGCAGAGGCTGTACTCAAAACAAATATTGTGTACGCAGACAACCCTAAGAAGGTCCCGCTTGAACGCATGGAGGTGGAAATGCTACCCTCTACAAAGAGCGCTGCGATAGTGAGCCTTAGGTTACTTCGGACCGCGATGGGGAGGAAAACCAGCAAAAAGAATGGGAGTCGCCCAAAGGAGCAGACCCTAACGGACGGCGAACGAGTCTGGACTTACCTGACAGGGAGTGAGGAAGACCGGGTGCTGATTAAGGCTGAGCAAGCCTGAGCGGCGCGACAGCAGAAGCGCTGTCAGAAATCGGACACGCCGGACTACCCAAATAGACTGGGAACACGTCTACCAAGTTTGGAGGTATGTGCCGGAAAAATGCCCGAAGCGCCGGGGATGTTTTATTCATATTTTGCAGAGACCTGTCTACAGAAAGCAGACAATGAATCGGATGCCTGCCTCACACCTAGGCAAGATGGCTGCGATATGGAGAAATCGGGCCATTCTAGGAGTCTGCAACGGAGAAGCCCATTCGAGGAGTACAATTACGTGACCTTGTGTGACGGATATCAGGAAGGAGAAGGTCACTTTGGGTCCTTCGGTGAGGTCGTTTGTTCCTCGACGGATCCGAGCCTCCTGGAAGGGAAGGGGACGGCGAGCGAAGCAGCGCCAACCTTACAAAAAGGTAAAGAGGAGCGGGAGGTGACTGAACGGTTGTCCGATAAATTAGAAAAGGAGGATTGCAGTCGGCTGGTAGCGGCCACCCGATCCTCTACGGACTCCAAGTCCCAAGAGCCTTTGCGCGACCCAACCAAGCACGTGCCAGGAGTGGACGTGCTCATTGGCTCCCGGCAGGTAAGGAGAAGGTGGAAGCAAATTTACCTCCGGCCGAAGTAAATTACTTTGTTGGACTACGGGATCTCGAGAGGTTGCTCGAGCCCGTAATTAGTTTCTTCCAGGGTTTAGAAGAAATAAAGGAACGAGTGGAGGAGCTGGGAGCAACAGCCGAGGCGCCGCTGAAAGGACTAATGAAATACCTACGGCGACTGGGTCAAGGAGCTCCAGTTATGATTGATACGGCGGTACAAGTAAGTCCAACCCGTACCGTACAATATAAAGGGACACAGTGCGATCCGGCGCCGCAGTTAATAAGTAGCGGGTGCCAAAACACTGTGTGCCCTACAGTAGAGAGTGGAATGGTAACCGAGTGGTCGGGGGAAGGACCGATCGAGCCAGGGCAGCTGTGTGAGACGGCTTCTCGGAGCGAGGCAGACCTCAAGACCCTGATTCACGATATAAGGGAGTTGTCATTGGTAGCAGAAGGGGCGGGGGAAGCGCCGATCGAACCGGTGCAGCTGAAAAGTGCTGTCACCCGGAACGATGCGGTGCTGATGACGCCGCCTCAGAGTAAACGTAGGTCAATGGGCGTGCAGACAGCAAAGAGGCTCTCTTTTTCCAATACATTTACATTTTACATTTACATCATTTAGCAGACGCTCTTATCCAGAGCGACTTACAACAGTGCTTAGTAGTCTACGACTGTTCTTCAGTCTTTAAGGCTAGGATTAAATCTACTGTCATTAAACAAGTTACCGATGACCAAGTTGTATACAAAACCCTGCTAGAAGAAAATAGTAAGTTAGTACAAATTTTTTTTTTTTTGAAAAAAATGGTAGAAAAAAAAGTATGGGGACTTTAGTCCAAGTGCTGTTGAAAGAAGTGTGTCTTCAGGCGACGTTTGAAGACAGTGAGGGTCTCCGCTGTTCGTACAGCAAGAGGAAGTTCGTTCCACCACTGAGGAGCCAACACTGCAAAGAGTCTTGATGCATGTCGTCCTCTTCTTTTAAGTAAGGGTGGTTCGAGACGTGCAGTGCTTGATGTTCTGAGACAGCGAGAAGTGACACGCTGCTTGACCAGTGCTGATATGTAAGGTGGTGCAGCTCCAGTTTTGGCCTTAAAGGCAAGTGTTAGGGTTTTGAACCTGATGCGGGCAGCCACAGGGAGCCAGTGCAGGTTCCGCAGCAGAGGTGTAGTGTGCGAGAATTTGGGAATATCAAAAACGAGTCTTGCAGCTGCATTCTGGATCAGTTGAAGTGGTCGTGTTGCCTTTAGTGAAAGTCCAGACAGCAGAGAGTTGCAGTAGTCCAGCTTAGAGATGACCAAGGTCTGGACGAGCAGCTGAGTAGCCTCTGTAGTGAGAAAGGGGCGGATTCTCCTAATGTTGTAAAGGAGATATCTGCAGGACCTGGAGAGGTTGCTGATGTGTGGAGAGAAAGACAATTCTTCGTCTAGAGTGACACCAAGACTTCTTGCCGTTTTTGAGGGGACGATAACCGAGTTGTCAAGAGAGATTGCAAGGTCAAGATTCGGAGATGAGTTGCCTCTGATATACAAGAGTTCAGTCTTGCTGGGATTCAACTTGAGGTGGTGGGAAGCCATCCAAGAGGAGATATCAGCAAGGCAGTTTGAGATGCGGGTTGAGACCTGCTGGTCATCGGGTGGAAAGGAGAGAATGAGTTGACTGTCATCCGCATAGCAGTGGTAAGAGAATCCATGTCCAGCTATTACCTTCCCAAGAGAACCTGTGTATAAGGAGAAGAGAAGGGGTCCTAGGACAGAGCCCTGAGGAACACCAGTGGTCAGTCTTCGTGGAGCTGACTGGGAGCCTTGCCAGGCAACCTGGAATGTCAGGTCAGCAAGGTAAGAAGCAAACCATTGCCAGACAATGCTTGAGATCCCAAGACTAGTGAGAGTTTCCAGAAGTATCTGATGGTTGACTGTGTCAAAGGCTGCAGATAGGTCCAGAAGTATGAGGACTGAGGACAGGTTGGTAGATCTGGCTGTGTGAAGGGTTTCAGAGACAGCAAGAAGTGCAGTCTCGGTAGAATGAGCTGCTTTGAATCCAGACTGGTGAGGGTCAAGAAGGGCGTTATTAGATAAAAACAAGTTAAGTTGGTTATAAACTGCTCGTTCCAGTACTTTAGAAAGAAAAGAGAGCAGGGATACTGGTCTGTAGTGGTTAATATCTGAGCAGTCCAGAGTAGGTTTCTTAAGAATTGGTGTGACAACAGCAGACTTAAAGGCAGTGGGAACATGGCCAGTCGTTAGGGAGCCATTAACTATGTGTGTGATGTGTGGGAGAAGATCCTGAGAGATGAGCTGAAATGTACCTGAGGGGAGAGGGTCGAGTGAACATGTTGTGGGATTGCTGGCCGTCAGGATCTGAGACACTTCCTCGTGAGAAAGTGGAGTGAAGTGATGAAGCTGGGTCGCACAGGTCGGTTGAGAGTGGGTGGGCAACATGTCAGTCTGAGGGAAGGAACTACAGATAGTAGCAACCTTATCCTCAAAGAATGTAGCAAAGTCCTCTGGTGAGAGAGCTGGGGAGACAGAAGGAGATGGTGATTTAAGCAGTGAAGAAAAAGTGGCAAAAAGTTTGCGAGGGTTAGATAAGGATTTATCAAACTTGGTTCTGTAGAAGGAAGATTTGGCAGAAGTTAGGTCAGTAGCAAACTTTGATAAGAGAGATTGAAAAGAAAGGAGGTCATTGTTATGATGCGTTTTCAATAGAGAGACTCAAGCTGTACACAAGCCCCAGAATAAGCAGGAGATCCCCAAAATAAAACGCGGGTCTCCTGACAAGATGGAGAAACGGGCTGAGAGCAGCGAGGCGGCCGTAAAACCTTCCTTGGTGGAGAGGGGGGCGGAGACAGAACTGACAGAATTCCCGAGGTGTTTCTGGTCTCATGGAGAAAGACAACCTGGAGGACGACGGCTCTGTTACGACTGTCATCGGCCAGGCCACGTTTGGCAAAGTTGTCCTCGGAGGACGGGGAGCGGAGGAACAGCCGATACACCGTTCCCCCTCCCTGGAGGAGGACGTCCCTCGCGGGGCTGGATGCTCCGCCCCAGTTGGCTTCTATAAGGGGGGGGGGGGGACCTGTGATGGACGGCGGGCTAACTATTCCGGCCCTCACCCCCAGGGCGCCAGGTGGAGCCCTCCCGACAGTATGGAGGTTCCCCGAATTCCAGCAGGGCCTCATGGACCTTGTAGTTTGTATGCACAGCCCTGCTGGATACCATGGGGGCTACCAGGAGTCGCTGTAGGGAGGCTGACAAACTGTTATGTGCCCTATAACCTGGAAGTACGTCCTGGTCACATGAACAGGAGAAACAACGTGCTTCCAGGTTGAAGAGAAGGACTTTTACCCTGACCCGGAACGAATGAGGACTTGTGGATTATGGGACAGGAACCACTTCCGGGTCAGGGGGTATAAAAGGACGCTGGGAAAGCCCAGACATTGAGCTGAGCTGGGAGGTAGGGTGGCGAAGTGTCTGGGAGAGGAGGAGTGATTATTGAGAGTATTAATTATTGTATGAGTAGTGTGGAGTGGAGGGTGCTTTGTGCACAGTATTATTGTTTAATAAATAATAATTGGTCTTTTACCTTGTGTTTGGAGTGGTACCTGAGGGTGCAAGAGGTCGATAACAGCCTCTACTGCTACACACATGAAGTAAATGTTAAACAAAACAAAGGTTTTCCTGGAAGTGTCCATACTGGATTGCAGAATGTTTTACTGAAATGCAGTCAACACGGGCATGATGTCATTTCCAGTTTCAACTTCCGAGGTAAACGGAATGTAGCATTACACCGTGAAGGTGATAAGTGAAAGCGGGGCATCCTCTCAGTGCAATTGCTTTTCAGGAGCAAAAAGGTTCAGTAACTTTGACACATGAAGTAAATGTTAATCAAAAATTCTAAAATAAATGTTATTAACAAATAGTTACAGGAGTTACAACAGAAAATACAGTATGTGATTTGAGATAACCCATATTGAAGTTTTGTTCATATGGTGGCTACTGAGCTATTTGAAACGTGCCCTTTCTGTACCATGCATAGTAGCGCATGTTTTCTAACTGTTCGATGTGCATCAGTGGATCAGAGTAGCCTTCCCATGACGAGCCACAGCACCATACGTCATTACAGATCTAGGCCAGCAGTTTCAGGATGGAGGTTCAGTAGAAGACGTTCAGAAAGCTTTGGTGTGTCTCAGCAGAGTCCGGAAGCAAATAAGAAAGGGCTCAGAGCCGATCCCTCTTGTAATCCCACTTCCACGTTGAGTGCAGACTTCACCACTGTCAGACTTCTCTCGCACATATCCTGTATCACTCTTACATACTTCTCTGCCATTCCCGACTTCCTCATACAATACCACAACTCCTTTCTGAGGCACACTGTCATATGCTTTCTCCAAGTCCACAAAGAGGCAATGCAAATCAGAAATGATAATGGACAACAATGATACAAAAAGGAGGAGTGGAGAATTTGGATTAGCTGATGACTTGCTACAGCTGAAAAAGAAAAACATTGCGCTGGATGCTGGCCACAGGTAATTTTTTCAACATATCGAACATCTCAGAAAATAATGCTTTTGTCATCTGGACACCCTTGAACTCTGGAACAGGGAGAAGTGTCATAAGAGATTTTTCTTGAGGAGCAGAGTAAGACCTCACATTCAAATGGGACAACATGTGCCAAGACCCCAGCATCTGCAGCCATCATGAAGACTCAACAGGAAGATGCTAGCGTCGTACCAGTCCAATTCACAGAGGAACCAATAACAACACCAGTAGTATGTATGCATGATGAATGTATTTGTGTGTCTTTACTGTCTTCAACTGTACAGTTGAAGCTATGTACAGTTGAATTACAGTGTTGTGCAGAAAATTAAAATATTCTGTTCTGCTTGATAAACAAATAGAATGTGATCAATCTGAGAGTAAAGAGCAAAGAGGTTATTTACATTGCTTGTTGTTGAAATAAAGTGACCACCTGTTAAAAAGAAAAGACAAAGGACAAATAGGAATGTAGATTCATTGTTAATCTGACTTATAGGTCTGACTAAACAAATACAGTGGAACCTATTTGTGAGCATAATTCGTTCCGGAAACGTGCTCGTAGTCCAAAGCACTCGTATATCAAAGTGAATTTCCCCATAAGAAATAATGGAAACTCAGATGATTTGTTCCACAACCCAAAACTATTCATATAAAAATGATTAATACAAAATATAAAATAAAAATACATAAAACAAATTAACTTGCACTTTACCTTTGAAAAGAATCATGGCTGGTGTGAGTGAGTTTCTAAACTCTTGTGGGATTCCACCCAACGGGACGACACGGTAAAGAGCGTCCCAAAGCAATCGCAGTCTCCCAGCGCTGTAGTAGTTCGATGTAAAAGCGAATCCGAAAAGATCGCGGACATGCTATAAGCGCCTGTCGTCAATGGGTGATACAAGGAACAAGGAACATTATAAATGCACAGGGCCCTGCCTGACTGCTGTGTCTGTGTATAAATAACCGCGCTGTTGCTGTTTCAAGCTGAATAAAGCTGGTGTTGCTAAAGTACTGAGACTCAGCTTCGTGTTTTAGGGTGCAAGACGGGGACTTTGCACGTCACAGCACATTGTTATCAAACTGGCGCGCGCACACAGTCACAATGCTAATGCTATAGTAAACACTATACGCTCGTACAGATGTTGACTATATGAGTGAGGCATGCCAACTCAGACGGAGAATAGGAGACGATTGCCCACAATCCCGCAGTGAGAGAGAGAGAAGAACCATCAGCTCAGTTGTGATCACATGACACTCAGCAGACAAACTACTCGTACTGCAAGACCTCGCTCGTTTATCAAGTGAAAAATTTATTAAATATTTTTGCTCGTCTTGCAAAACACTCGTAAACCAAGTTACTCGCAAACCGAGGTTCCACTGTATATTTTTAGCTTAGATTTGACGAAGAGTGGAGTGGTGGTTCTGAGGTTAGGGATCTGCGCCAG
This sequence comes from Erpetoichthys calabaricus, assembly GCF_900747795.2. Lineage (NCBI taxonomy): Eukaryota > Metazoa > Chordata > Cladistia > Polypteriformes > Polypteridae > Erpetoichthys > Erpetoichthys calabaricus. The sequence continues at coordinate 149,625,171 of NC_041405.2, read as the reverse complement.
CAATCGGTAGGTTGCTGGTCTGAACCCCATAAATACCAGAAGTGACTCTGCTCCATTGGGCCCTTGAGCAAAGCAAGCCTGCAATGGCTTCATCCTGGGTATGACATTAATCTGCATCCAGCCCTGCAAGCAGGTCCTCTAACATACAGGGAAAACTTGAGGGTTGATGACAGGATTGGCATCAAAAAACCTCACACAGTTCCAGTGTGGTGCTGAGGTGTCACCTGCTGCACTCGGGTGGCTCATCGTGTGGTGGGTGCGGCATTGGGCTATCAGCGCATGCTCCCAACCTGTAAATCTGAAGGCTGATAGACCACTGGAGTCTCACACTTATCTATACAGGAGGGTTATTCCATAAGTAGAGTGCTTTATAAGCTACTGGATTATTTCCAGTTGTAGCATTTTTTTAATTTTAGAGACAACGAGTTAGCCCACTCCCTGTGAGAGTGATTATAAGGAATTAAAAGGTCACCAAATATTGAGGTCATAAGCCATGCAGAGCATTATAGGTGGTCACCATTACCTAATAATCAAAACAAAATTTGCAGAAAGCAAATGTAAAGAAAATAAAACAGGGGTGAGATATACAGTCTGTATTTCCCAGCTCTTGCAAGCGCTTTCAGCCACTAACTTAAGTTTGTTCTCAGCCACAATCCAAAGCATTATGGTAATCCACCAAGAAGTAATAACTGCATGGATAAGTTATTTAGCATCATGAAATGCTAACATACACCTAAGTTTTGGAATATTTCTTAATTAAAATGAAAGCTACTCTAGATACATTTTGAATATCCATCCATCCATTTTCTAACCCGCTGAATCCGAACACAGGGTCACGCTTTATCAAATTAGAAAATTATCATAATCTACAGGTACACCCAAGTTTATGATTATTGTACTGGGAGTGATAGAGATGCTATCAACAGACATGTTACATTCAGATTGCCTTCTTTAGCAGCGTTAGAACCAATGACCAGCACTTTTGGTCTGTTAGAATTCAACAAATGAAAACTTTTAAGCAATCTAATGTCTACTAGGCAAGGAAACTGAGATGTTTCATGCAAAAGATGAGCTGAATATTATCCAGATAGCTACAGAAACTAATATTATACTTGCAAATTATATGACCGGGGGCAACATCTACAAAGAGGAATGCAAAAGACCATGCGCTGGACCCTCCCTGACTCCCTGAGGGACACAATATTTTACAATGGTTATGCATCACAATATTTAATGTTTACATATACAGAATGCTAAAGGTCACATTGATAAGATCTAAATCCACAGAGTGTCTGACAACTTATAACAGAAAGTTTTTTCTAGATCATGGTCTACAGCAGGGGTGTCGAACTCCAGTCCTGGAGGGCCGCAGTGGCTGCAGGTTTTCATTCTGACCATCTTCTTAATTAGTGACCAATTTTTGCTGCTAATTACTTCTTTTAATTAACTTGACTCTGGCCCTTTAGTTGTTTCTTTTTCCTTAATTAGCAGCCAAACAATAATGAGACACAAAACAAGCCGCCACATCACACAATATCTGAAAATAAAGAAAGGTGATGGTCTCAGGAAGGTTGATCTCTCAACTCACCAAAACATTTTGACTATGTTCTTATAAAAAACAAAAAATGAACAGTTTTGGAAATGTCTGCGTGTTGCAGAATGAGAGCAGCAACAAGCCGTAGAATTAAATAACGGGTTTAATTCACAGCAAGCATCGGCTTCTCATTAAGAAACTGGTTGGAGTTTGAAGCCCAAGTTTAAGCTGGTCATCTGTTAGCTTGTGTCACATCTCATTTCTGTTTGGCTGTCATTTAATGAAGAAACAAATCAATTCAGAGGACTGAATCCTTTTAACATGGCTGTTAAAATAAAGATAAAAAAAGTGAATTAGCAGTGAAAACTGGTCACTGATTAGGAAAAGGGTTAGATTGAAAACCTGCAGCCACTGCGGCCCTCCAGGCCTGGAGTTTGACACCTGTGGTCTACAGTATGAAATGCAGCACTTAGATCGAATACTATAAGCCTAAAAATGCTGCTGTGGTCAGTGGAGTGAATCAGAGTGCAGATTATTGAATACTTTGACTAAAACCGTCTCTGTACTAGGTTTAGGTTTAGGTTTCGGTTTCTTTATTTAGTCATGTTTACACAGGAAAACATGAAATTTGCCTTCTCAGTTGCATCTAAAACGATGTTGTCTAAAACATGACTGAAAATTTTCAGACATTACTTTATTTTGCAAAAATATAGATAACTGTATACCTTCAGCTAATGCCTGTGCTAGGTTATTTAGTGCCCTAGGCCAAGCTGATTAGCATGCCAACCGACTGTTCAGTAGCTAACCCATGCAGCTGCCCCCTTATGATCTGCACCATAGGCGAATGCCTAATTCTCCTTAATGGTGGCGCCAGCCCTGCCTACAGTTTTCCTTAACGTTTGGAGATAAAAGAAAGATTAGAAACTGGTCTATAATTTGATAGATCACTGGGATCAAGATTTTTTTTTCTTAAGAAGAGGTTATTAGCCATTGTAAAAAGTTTAAGTACTGTGGAAAGTATTCACTAATAAAAATATCTCCACAAAATATAAAGATTTGGGGACCGTCCCCGTATATTGTCCTGTGGACAAAAGGTTGCAAAGCGATCAAAAGTACTGAAAAAAACGAGTAACAATTGACAAATGTGTTGTGACAAAATGGTGCTTTTATACAAAATGGTAGACGGTAACAGGAAATGGTTCGCAGGAAATGACGATGTAATCAGGAACCGGAAACAGCGTCATTATTGAGGAACCGGAAGTGATGTCCATGGGGTTAACTGGAAGTGATGCCAAATGGAGTCGCCGGAAGTGACGTTGTGGTGGCCATTTTGAAACCTGGAAATGGCCGAGATTATTTTTCTTCTGTTTTCCTGTTGGGAGAAGAGGTTCAGGTAAGTACCACGTGATAACCCTTTATCTCGCGATGTTTCACTCACCTTTGGGCTTTTTCACTGCCTCCTAATCGCACGTGTGTGACAGTACATATCTGTAATTTAACAACAAATTTATAATACACCAGTAATGGCGCACTGCAGAATACACTTGACTTGAGCATTCCTAGTTTTCCTCCTCTCCCTCTCTGTACGTTTAGCATTCATTTGCTCAGAGGTTGATGTGTTTGCTGCTTTGTGAGCAACTCTTCTTTTCTGCACCCTAGCGGGCCGCTTCTTATCTTCTTTCGTGTTAAACCTGATTAAATCAGTGTTTGTGTTGCACTTACTTAGTACATTTTCTTTCATCTTTTACTTAAGCTGGCATTTAAGTCTTCAATCTGCCTTAAGAATGATTTAAGATATGAAAAGGCAGGGGAAGTGACGGCGAAGGTGGTAGGGATGAGAATGGCGCCCACCACACGGCCACCCTGCTGGCCGCTGCTGAGAGTTGATTCTACAATAAAATAAAATAAAAATAAAAAGAGGAATAACCTTGGAGGTCAATCATCACCCTGAAAGCAGATAGTAGAAGTCACGTAGTAAATGTGTACCAAATTTCAGGTCAATATGTCAAACGGTTTGCGAGCTACAGGTGATTTAAAATCCTGTTCAGACAAACAGACAGCCAAGGCAGCATATCCATATTACTAACCGAGAATGGTAAACCGGATATGAACACAGGGACATGCCCGTGGACGCAGGAGACATAGTGTGCAGGCGCCACACAAAGCCCCCCTCCCCAGAGTGAAACGGGAGAGACTACGAACGTGCGCAAGTGCCACACAAAGCCCCCCCCCGCCCAAAAGCGAAACGGGAGAGACTACGAACCGTCTGACATGCTGCAAACCAGGCAGGCACGGCTCCAAAAAAAAACGCTCGACTGACCGACCTACAAAGTGAAACGGGAAACACCACGGAGTCCGCAGTGGTCCACAATGCACCGCATGATAGTCCGGAAGAAGCTCCGTATTAACAATGGGGGGCCCTAGAGTGACACGGGTGGACGCTCCTTATTGAACGTACGTCATCCTCACACGTCCAAACTATACAGCATAGGTGGATCACATTACAGTGACGCATTATTGACAGTAAAGTAAAGATCACAGTATCGCAAACAAACGGAAATTAGTACTCGAAAAAGGGAGAATATAATCACCACGGACCAGGTGTCATTGAAACAAAAGCAGGATAAAGCGAGGTCAGAAATAAAAGACAGAGTAGAAAACAAACTAAAACGTCATAAAGAGGTTAAAGAACGGGGCCAAACACATGGAGAGCAGGTTACAGATGATGAAAACTGGAATGCAACAGCTTAAAAAAAACCTAGGCACGAAACACATGCACAGCGAGATACAGAATATAAAAGCAGAAAACACGACAGTTAAACATCCACACCATACAGCGGGGGCAGACCCGGAAGGTGCAGGCGCCTACATCGCGCGTCGGAAGGCGCAGGACAGTACGAAAGGCAAAGGCGCCTACACAGCATGGTGAAACCCGACATAATACGGAAGGCGCAGGCGTCACCGCCATATTGTGAGTGGCACTACTGCGTAGTGAAGGCGCAGGCGTCACCGCCATATTGTGCGTGGCACTACTGTGGAGTGAAGATAGGAATAATGTGCTGCTTGGGATCGTACAAAACGCCAAACGCGACCCACCGTCTGAAACTGCGGAGGCAAAGCAGGCACAGGTTCAAACCGAACGAGCTCGACTGACGGATATACGCCTACAACGTGCGTCTCAAACCGCAGAAGCAGGGCAAGCACGGGTTCAAAACAATTGTGGAGGATTGCCGGCTTTCCAGTCCGGCCCTCACCCCCAGGCCGCTAGGAGGAGCCCTCCGGACAGCATATTGGTGCCCCGAGTTCCAGCAGGGCCTCATGGAACTTGTAGTTTTTATACACAGCCCTGCTGGATACCTTGGGGGCCGCCAGGAGTCGCTGCGAAGGGCCTCAGGGACTCTTTTCTGCCCTATAACCCGGGAGTGCACCCCAGTCACGTGACTGGAAGAAGCGATGTGCTCCCGGGATGAAGAAAAGGACTGTTTGCCCTGACCCGGAAGGAAAACGGACTTGTGGGTTTGGCTTGGAGCCACTTCCGGGTCAGGGGATATAAAAGGACTCTGGGTAAGCCCAGACATTGAGCTGAGCTGGGAGGTAGGGTGGCGACGTGTCTGGGAGAGGAGGAGTATTGTTATTATTGAGAGTTTATTGTTAATGAGTGTGTGGAGGAGAGTGCTTGGTGCACTACAGTATAATATTATAATAAAGAATTATTATACTTACACCTGGTCCGAAGAGTGGTACCTGAGGGTTCGAGAGGTGGACGACACGCTTAACTGCTACACAATGCAAGCTCCTACAACACGCATCTGAAACTATGGCTGCCCAGCGGGCACAGGTTCAAAACGCTGGGGGTAGGCGAGCGAAGCCCCCTTGTTATATATAAAGATACGGTTTACCAAAGAGAAGGTAAAGGATCTTTAACAAATGTAGTAAGAATATGAAGGCATGTAGAAGATTTACACCAGTTAACTAATGCACCAAATTCTGAATATTCAATTTGAGCAAAGGATTTTAATGGCTCAGTTTTCTTAAAAGCAAACTCATTTAACACTACCTCACTGGCTGGAAAAGAAGGCACAATTTATTATACAGTGGTGTAGAAATGTCAACCTTATCCCTAGATTACCTTCTCATTAAAGAACTTAATAAAATCTTCACTTCTAAACTGAGCAGTTACATGTGGATTGATTGTTTCATGAAAAAAGATAAAGCCCCCCACCAAAAACAAAAAAAAATGTAAAAGTTAAATAAAAACTACATTAACATTTCTTTGGAAATTAACGAATGAATCCAATTTATACAATAAAATACATAACAATAAATAATAAAATGGATATTAAAAGTTGCTAATTTATGTTAAAATATTACCTTAAAAGTATTAGGAAAATAATTTCGACAAGAAAATAGAAAATTTCCTTTTATCATAATTTGATGACAATACAACATTAGGTGTTGCTTGCCCCAGTTTGTATGAGCCAAGCTGAACCTCACCTTAACTAGTGTTACAAATCATTAACAATTAGCTCGCTAGCCAAACAACAAACATAACATACATGTACACGTAACGCCACGTTAACTTTTCAACATGTTTTGTAAAATGTTTTGAAAACTGTACTCCTTTTATAATCTATATTACTAACCGAGAATGGTAAACCGGATGGCATGGACGCAGGTATACGGCGATGGGACCATGAGACGTACTGTGCAGGTGCGTACAGAGCACGTCTCATAAACCGCAAGCGAAGTCGTATCCACCGCGCACGAAGGAGTCACGTCCCAAAAACGAAAGAGCTCAACTGACGTGAATGAGAAATGAAGCAACAACGCACCCATAGCTAACGACTAACGGCACAGCCACACAAAAAAGAGGATTCTGCGCTGCAGCCGAGATTCAAACGGAAGAGGCTACAGAGGCCCCACAGGTCCACACACCGCCATATTGTGAGTGGCGCTACTGCGGAGTGAAGGCGCAGGCGACACCGCCATATTGTGAGTGGCACTACTGCGGAGTGAAGTTAGGAATAATGTGCTGCTTGGGATTGTACAAACCGCTGAACACGTTGCACCAAATTCAAACACAATACAGCTCAATGATACAAACACGAGCCCACCTGGATAAGATCAATGAACGCAAGCGCCTACAACGCGCATCTAAAACTGCGGAAGCAAAGCAGGCACGGGTTCAAAACGAATGAGCTCGACTGACGGATATACAAACATGCGCCCGCATGGATACAATCAATGAACGCAGGCGCCTACGACGCGCGTCTGAAATGCCACGGGCAAAGCGGGCACGGCTCCAAAACGAACGAGCTCGACTAATGTATTTCAGGATACCCAACGCCGGGGGTAGGTGAGCGAAGTGAGCAGGGGGCAGAGCCCCCTTGTAATATAATAATAGGAACAATACCATGATGCTTTCTGCCATCTTTGAATTTGCTTTGTGCTCAACAATGTTCTGCTTGTCTAGAAATGGTGACAGTTGTAGAATGCTGGCCTAGACCAGTAGTGGCGTATTGTGCTGTTGTTCTGCAGGTGGATAATATTGGTAGATCATCCTCTGAGCTCTTCTGAGTTATGTACTACCACCCTGGGTTGACAGGGGCCAATGGCACTAACCTTATCTGTTCCCTCCATGGTCAGGGCATTTGACTCCACCCATTCCAGTCACCCCAGCTATATATCCAGAGGTCTGTGGAAGAAGGTGTCAACCAATACAAGAGTGCACAGCATAATGGAGTTCTTAGCCATAGTGACTAGCATTGCAAGCCAAGAGAGGATCCGTAGCTGAAGCAAACCTTTTTTTTTTTGTTCACTTATGGCACTACCGTGCGCATATTTTGTTTGCATTTTGATTAAATGGGGATGACTGAAAGTTGGAGGTTGGTGCTTCAACATTTTTACTTGTGGACCTGCAGTCCTTCCATCAACCACAAAGCATTTTGCTCATGATGTGTTTGGTAACTAAACAAATAATTATGGAAAATGCAGTGGTGCATAAACACAACTCTCCATAATATTTTTCCTTGGAGAAAAAAATTGTTTCTGCCCCAGTGAAGATACAGTCATGGGATGTTCATTGGTATGCTAAGTTGGCTGGAAACTTTGCAGTGTGAAACGCACCTGAACTAACTGGGAATTGAAACAAAGTAACAGATCACCTCCTGATTTGGAACAAAGCTAACAGACTAGGAGTGTGAAAACGCCTTTAGTTCTCCTTTTTGTCTCCTGAACTTTTATTCATACTAGGGGGCTCTGCCCCCTGCTTTCTTCACTCACCAACTCCCAGGTAGGCACTACGCGCTAGCCATTTCGCGGCTCTGCCGCTTGCGTATGGGAAGCAGATGTACAATTTAAACAGATTGTTATTTCATGGGAATTGTTACATATACATAATTGAACTATCTACCCTGTATTTTACATTACAGCAAATAATAGAAAAACACAAGGGGGCTCTGCCCCCTGCTCGCTTTGCTTGCCTACCCCCAGTGTTGGGTAACCTGAAATACATTGATGAATGTATGAGATATGTTTGTAGCTCCGTTAGTCGAGCTGTTTGGTTTTGGAGCCGAGACAGTTTTGCTTCCGCGGTTTCAGACGCGCGTTGTAGGCGCCGACGTCTATTGTTTTTGTCCATGCGGGCTTGTGTTTGTAGCTCCGTTAGTGGAGCTGTATAGTTTTGGAGCCGTGATCGTGACTCCATTAGTTCTCCGTTGTTTACCGTTAGTAATATGAATAATTGCACTTACTGTTAATACGGAGCGGTTTCTGTGGTTGTGCTGTTAATAATGCATCACTGTAATGTGATTCACTTATACTGAATAGTTCGGACGTGTGAGGATGACGTACATTTAAAACGGAGCGTTCGTTTATTCTTATTACACGTTGTAGGCGCCTTCGGCTTTCGTACTAACTTGTGCCTTCCGTACTATTATGCTGTGTATGGTGGACCTTTGTGGACTCCGTACTTTTTCCCGTTTCACTCTGGGGCGGGGGGCTGAATCCTCTTTTTTGTGTGGCTGTGTCATTACCTATGGGCGCTTTCCTCATTTCTTATTTACGTTAGTTGAGTTCCTTTGTTTTTGAGCCGTAACGCGTTGTAGGCGCTTATTTACGTTAGTTGAGCTAATATTATACCTCCGGTGCTGTGTGTGTGTTTCATGTGGTAGTCGTTGTAGGTGCATGTGCCCTCCGTACTATCTCGGGTTTGACTATGCTGTGTTTTGTGGACGTTTGGGGACGCCGTACTCTCTCCGGTTTGATTGTGGGGCGGGACGCCGAAGCCTGTAGTGTTTGTTTTGTCTGTGAGTACTCATATTATTGTATTACTGTAGCACCTTCCGTACTATGTCGGGTTTGACTATGCTGTATAGTGTGGACGGTTAGGGTTCCGTATTGTCTGTGCTCGTTGCTTTATTTCATATTTCCGTTAGTGCTCGCTGTCGGCGCCTGCGCACTATGTCTTCTGCATCCATGGGCATGCCATGTACCTGCGTCCATATCCGGTTTATTCTCGGTTAGTAATATGGATAATAAATTGAAAGAAAATGATGTTTCATGTTGTGTTAGAGGTAATCTTTGCGTTATACGTTTTCGTTCTCATGGGCTATGTGCCCTGGCAGGGCCAACTCTTCCAAATGACCCCCTTGGCAAACTAGCAGGTCGCCTAAAGTGGCATCTTGGGGGGGTATTTTTTAACCATTACAGGCCTTGACTTGCAAACACTCTGACTCAATACAACATAAAGGGGATTCCCCTATCTCCCCCACCACACCCTTCGATATAGTAGAACATTGCCTCAACATTCTGAGGCCCTGAATGTGCATAATGACATCTATATAGGATTTTGGAGCATTATTTACAACTTCGCGTAGGGGAGGAGAAATGCTAGACACGGCCTTGGGAGGTGGGCAAACCTGACAAGAAGGGGCATGGAGGGGTATTTTAATAAACCTCATGGAGGAACCCTCTGTGATATTTGCCTGGACACCACCAGTCGGAGACCACATCTTTATCAAAGCACTCTTTATTTTCTTCCTTTTCGAACACACAACTCAGTCCCGCACAAAACATTGTGCCTCTAGCCCCAGTCACCTTTCTCCTGGGCCTTTCTCTCACTGTCCCTGGGCCTCCTTCTCTCTCTCTCTCCAGGAGCTTCGTCCTGCTCCTGCTCCCGACTCCAGCTCCCTGACTGGATGGAGGCGGCCCCTTTTATCCTCACCCGGATGAGCTCCAGGTGCTCTGCCTGACGTCACTTCCTGGTGTGGCGGAAGCGTCAAGAGAGCACCCAGAAGCACTCCGGGTGTCCCTGGAAGGATCGTCCTCCAGGAGTGTGGCGAAAGTACATGACCCCTGGACTCCATGAGGTTCATGGTCGCCCCCTGGTGGTGACCAGAGGCCCCAACGGTCTTGAGCCTCCCTGTTCCCCTTCCGTGGGCCTCTTCTAATCCAGGGCGGTTGCCCCCTTGTGGCCCGGAGGACAAATATTCCACCTCTTGGTCCTTCCAGGCGTCCCGGCTGGGTCTGACCCCCAGCCGCGTACCTCACCTCGCTTCAATTGATGTTATATCCCACAGTGAACCCCTTCTTCAACTGGTGTGGAATCTCCTTTCCACTCTCCTCTTGCCATAAAAACCACCAAAGGGGTAAAAATCATTTCCCCGGGATTTGCTCTTGACATATCTGGGACTGGGCCACCATGATGATCAGCTTTAGGACACATTTATTTGAGTTTGTGAGGCAAAGTGTTATTGTGAATATTATTGGATTTTTCGGGTTTTTGTGAATTTTTGTATCTGCTGATTGGATTTTACTACTGATTTACAGACAGGACTTGTTTGCTTTGGGTAGTCTAGTTCTCTTACCTGGTCAGAAGGCCATTATAATGGACGGTTAGATGGGATGGAGGAGCATTCCGATTAAAAGGCATAGTGTTCCCTTTGTCAGCTGGTTGATGGACATTATGAGTGTGGGGCCATCCAAAGCTGAATGGTTATTATTCCCATTCCTGGTTGAGAAAAAAATAAGTAAGAGGCAGTGGAGAACTGTATCCCATGGTTATGTGGTCCCCAAGTACACTGGGTGGCAGTGTTCCTCTTGGTAAGCCCACTGTTTGGACATGAGCAAGGCAGTATGGGAGTTGTGGTGACAAAGGGCTGCCATGTTGGGTCCCAGGGTACTACCTGGGGAAGCTGTTAGGAAAATAATCCCCTATCCCAGTCTCAAACCTTTCTATGCACCGCACCCCCTAGAAAATGCCTGATTTATGTTTATACCCCCTACAAAAGTAATTTCACATTTGAAAATGAGAAGTCAAATTTCTAATTTCTGCGGTGGGCTGGCGCCCTGCCTGGGGTTTGTTTCCTGCCTTGCACCCTGGGTTGGCTGGGATTGGCTCCAGCAGACCCCCGTGACCCTGTAGTTAGGATATAGCAGGTTGGATAATGGATGGATGGATGAAATTTCTAATTTTTGAACCACAAATCAAACAAATGGGTGAACAAACTGAACTAATAAAAAATAATCTTTGGACTCAGTGCATAAACTTCAAATATAAATCAATCAATTTACCTTTATAAATCTCAATAATCTTGTAAATGTGTCCCCCTGTGAAGCATAGACAATCCATGAAGTTGGGGTATCCTGCGAAACATCAAATGCTATGAGGAAATGATATAAGATGAACAATCGAGGAGCTTGGGGGATTGGAGACCCCAGTGAAGTTATGGGTGCCGGCGTGCTGCTAAGCAATTAACCCCAGTCAACAGTAACACCTGCACTCCCATTCAAAATCTGATGAAACCGCAAAGTTCAAATTCCTATGCTACTGCCAGGACCACCAACAGGAGAGATGGGCAAGTGTAAGCAGCAGGTGTTGCATCCAATTCAGCCCCCCTTGTCCACACTCTGCAAAAATGTCAATCAAACCTTGAACAGAAATCATTACTGGACCTTGCCCTTCTCTATGGATAATTGCAAGGTAGAAATTCTCCATTCTCTTCAAAAAGGTTATTCACCTTCACAAACACTATGCCTGCAGCAATAACCTCCAAGAACGTTCATTTCTTGGCTCATTCACAGGTAACAATAGCAGAACACTCCATACCCCAGCATGACAATGCAAAAACAGGATTTTAGGAATTTTTGCAAATTTATTAAAAATAAAAACCTGAAATACAGTATGCCATTGGCACAAGTATTCAGACTCTTTAGTCAGTACTTACCTGAAACTTCTTTGGCAGCAATTATTATCTGGAGTCTTCTGGGGTATGAAGTAACAATCTTCACCTATATGGATTTGGGGGTTTCCCACCATTCTTTTCAGTAGATCCTCTCAGGCTCCAGTTGGATAGATCTCGTTGTTTGTGGACAGCTATTTTCGGTCTCTTCAGAGATGTTCGATTGGGTTCAAATCCTAGCTCTCAATGGGCTACACAAGAACATTCCCAGAGTTGTCCCTTAACCACTCATGTATTCTTTACTTTGAGCTTAAAGGCATTGTCCTGTTGGAAGATGATCCTTCAGCCCCCTCCAAGGTTCAGAGTGTTCTGAAGTAGGTTTTCATTAAGGATATCACCATACTTTGCCCCGTTCAGCTTTCCTTCAACCTTAAGTAGCCTCCCAGTCCCCGTCTACTGAAAAACATCTCCACAGCATGACGCTACCACAACCATACTTCCTTGCTGCATTGGTATTGAGTAAGTGATGACCAGTGCTTGGTTTCCTCCAAACGTGATGCAGTGTTGGTTTCATCGGACCAGAGAATCTTGTTCCTCACCATTTGGAAGTCCATTACGTGCTTTTTTTTACAAACTCCAAGAGGGCTTTTGTGTATATTTTACTGCGGAGTGACCACTCTGTGATAAAGTCCTAACTGGTGCAGTGTTGTAGTGAAGATTGTCCTTCTGGAAATTTGTCCCATCTTCCATCCATCCATCCATCCATTATCCAACCCGCTATATGCCAACTACAGGGTCACGAGGGTCCGCTGGAGTCAATCCCAGCCAACACTGGGCGTAAGGCAGGAAACAAACCCCGGGCAGGGCACCAGCCCACCGCAGGGCGCACACACACCCACACACCAAGCACACACTAGGGCCAATTTAGAATCACCAATGCACCTAACCTGCATGTCTTTGGACTGTGGGAGGAAACCGTAGCAACCGGAGGAAACCCACGCAGACACGGGGAGAACATGCAAACTCCACGCAGGGAGGACCCGAGAAACGAACCCAGGTCTCCTAACTGCAAGGCAGCAGCGCTACCTTGTCCCATCTCCTCAGTTTTTTTTTTGTTCTTTATTTCGCCTTATAAAATTTAATATATTAGGAATTTGTCAGTTTTCACATACCCCATGGGGTCAGAACGCAGGGTCAGCCATTGTACAGCACCCCTGGAGCACTTGCAGAGCAGGTTAAGGGCCTCGCTCAGGGGCCCAGCAGAATAGGATCTCCTTTGGCAGTAATGGGGATTCGAACCAACAACCTTCCAGATACCGGCGCAGATCCTTAGCCTCAGAGCCACCACTCTGGTTCTCAGGAGCTCAGTCAGAGAGACCATTGGGTTCTTGGTCATCTCTCTTTCCATGGGCCTTCCCTCATGATTGCTCAGTTTGGTCTGGTGGCCAGCTCTAGGAAGGACTGTGGTTGTCCCAAACTTCCTCCATTTAAGAATTACTAGCCATCCCCCGCGGCTTCGCCTGCATAGAAGTGAAACAGGACAGCGATGAGGGCCCTGTCTGGATCCCTACTCCTGACGTCACGCTTCCCCCTCCCCTCGACCTGCAGCCTCTGTCTCGGATTAGTGCGAATATATCGCTCCTGCAAGCAAACTATGATTTTTAGCGTGATGAGAGAAGTCACAAAATCAACCTAGAAAAAAGCCCATTCTAAATGCATTAAGTAGTTCTCTCGTTCGCTAGCTAAGCGGATGTAAGATATGCCCTGAGGCTGGAGCGTGAGTGAGGAGGGTCCCACTCCCCCTACCCTCAGCCCGCTGTGTCTCTCTTGGATTTGCACAAATAAATCAGTACCACAAGCAAACTGTGATCCTTAGCACGATGAGAGAGATCGCAAAATCAACCGGAATGTTCAAGCAAATTACAGAGAAAAAACCTGATCTAAATCGATTAAGTAGTTCTCTCGTGAAAAGCAGATGGACAGACAGATAGACATTGGATTTTTATAGAGATGAAGGCAACTGCACTCTTGGAAATCTTTAATGCTGCAGGCAGTTCCTTCATTCTTATGGCTTGATTTTTGCTCAGCTGCAGGACCTTCTATAGAGGGGTGTCTAACTTTCCTAATCACGTCCAGTTGATTGAATGGACCACAGGTGTAGATCAATATTATGGGATGCACCTGAGCCATATACAGTCTCAAGTGTCACAGCAAAAGATCTGAATTGTTGTGTTAGTGTACTTTTTATTTGCAAAAATTTCTAAAATCCTGTTTTTGCTTTTTCATTCTGGGGTATTGAGTGCTGCTTGATGTGGGAATATAAGTGAATACAAGTGAATATAAACAATTTTATCATAATCCTGCAACATACCATGATATGAAAAAAGGTGACGGGTCTGAACACTTACTGAATCCTCTGTAGCCTCAGAATCATGCCGCATGTTCGTCGGCCTTTTGTCATTTCCAGCATGACGCTAATGACATCGCTGTTCCATTTGCCTTTGGCAGGGTTTTTCATATTCTATTTATTTTTGTACATGCAGTGAATTGTGTATGATTGTGGCACGGTGGCGCAGTGGATAGCGCTGCTGCCTCGCAGTTAGGAGACCTGGGTTCGCTTCCCGGGTCCTCCCTGCGTGGAGTTTGCATGCTCTCACCGTGTCTGCGTGGGTTTCCTCCCACAGTCCAAAGACATGCAGGTTAAGTGCATTGGCGATTCTAAATTGTCCCGTGTGTGTGTGTGTGTGTGCATGTGCGCCCTGCAGGTTAGGTGCATTGGCGATTCTAAATTGTACCTAGTGTGTGCTCTGTGTGTGGGTGTGTGTGTGTGTGTGTGTGCGTGCCCTGCAGGTTAGGTGCATTGGTGATTCTAAATTGTCCTAGTGTGTGCTCTGTGTGTGTGTGTGTGTGTGCGCGCGCCCTGCAGGTTAGGTGCATTGGCGGTTCTAAATTGTCCTAGTGTGTGCTCTGTGTGTGGGTGTGTGTGTGTGCGTGCCCTGCAGGTTAGGTGCATTGGCGATTCTAAATTGTCCCTAGTGTGTGTGTGTGTGTGTGTGCGCGCCCTGCAGGTTAGGTGCATTGGAGATCCTAAATTGTCCTAGTGTGTGCAGTGTGTGTGTGTGTGTGCCCTGCAGGTTAGGTGCATTGGAGATCCTAAATTGTCCTAGTGTGTACTGTGTGTGTGTGTGTGTGCGTGCCCTGCAGGTTAGGTGCATTGGAGATCCTAAATTGTCCTAGTGTGTACTGTGTGTGTGCGTGCCCTGCAGGTTAGGTGTATTGGCGATCCTAAATTGTCCTAGTGTGTGCTGTGTGGGGGTGTGTGTGGGTGTGTGTGTGCGCGTGCCCTGCAGGTTAGGTGCATTGGAGATCCTAAATTGTCCTAGTGTGTGCTGTGTGTGTGTGTGTGCGTGCCCTGCAGGTTAGGTGCATTGGAGATCCTAAATTGTCCTAGTGTGTACTGTGTGTGTGTGTGTGTGCGTGCCCTGCAGGTTAGGTGTATTGGCGATCCTAAATTGTCCTAGTGTGTGCTGTGTGGGGGTGTGTGTGTGCGCGTGCCCTGCAGGTTAGGTGCATTGGAGATCCTAAATTGTCCTAGTGTGTACTGTGTGTGTGTGTGTGCCCTGCAGGTTAGGTGCATTGGCGATCCTAAATTGTCCTAGTGTGTACTGTGTGTGTGTGTGTGCCCTGCAGGTTAGGTGCATTGGCGATCCTAAATTGTCCCTAGTGTGTGCTCTGTGTGTGTGTGTGTGTGCGCGCCCTGCGGTGGGTTGGCACTCTGCCCCAGGATTGTTTCCTGCCTTGTGCCCTGTGCTTGCTGGGATTGGCTCCAGCAGACCCCCCCCGTGACCCTGTGTTAGGATGTAGCAGGTTGGATGATGGATGGAATTGTGTATGAATTAACATTATGCACATTTTAGCTTGTGGAGTTTTATCAGACTGCATACTGCATGACTGTGGGATGTCAGAATGTAAATAATGGATCTCATGGAGTTTGGACGTTTTCGTAATTTCTACACGTGTTTTCCTCCCTCATCCCAAAAGATATGCATATTAGGTAAGTCACTGATTACTGTACAGATTGGCCCTGTAGGAGCATGAAAGTGGATGTGACTGGGCCCTTCAACCGACTGCTGCCCTGTTCAGGACTTTTCCTCTTCCAGGATGGATTCTGCCCTGCTGTGACCTTAAATTGGTGTAGGCAGCTTTGAGATTATTATGTACAAAAACAAATCTGCAAGACACTGGAAGATATCCAGAGCATAGTAGTATAAATCTTATCCAAATAGGATCTACAATTCCCAGTGCCTTCCCTCTGTTCTACCACATGAGTTTTAAAGTATTGGCTGCGTGGGTGTATTAGTATTCTAGAATGGGGGGTTATGCAAATCAGCAGCAACCCACACACTTGAAGTAGAATGAAACGTTTAAAGTGAGTATGCTTGGATACGCTCTCACATGCACTGGTGTGCGGAGTCCAACTGTTAAGAGCTTCACACGCCAGTTCATTATAGTAGAGAGATACTGCATAATAGTGCAGGTTTCCTAAATAACAGTTTGTGCATAAAATAAAAGAACTAAGAGACCAGGGTATAAAAAAAGACTGAAATACATTTATTGAGATGATGGCATCAAATGAGCCAAATCAGAAATATTCATGAATGTGTCAAACCGCCCCTCAGTCTTCTGAAAGAGACTTTTCTGTTAGGGATTTTTCACAAGCCTCAGGCTATTGCAAAACGTTGGGAGCAATCCTGACAAATGTAAGGAAAGTCTGGCGCCACAAGGACACAAGAGGAA
Source organism: Erpetoichthys calabaricus (assembly GCF_900747795.2). NCBI lineage: Eukaryota > Metazoa > Chordata > Cladistia > Polypteriformes > Polypteridae > Erpetoichthys > Erpetoichthys calabaricus. The sequence continues at coordinate 149,608,659 of NC_041405.2, read as the reverse complement.
TGCACATCTTCCACCTAAATAGTGTCAGGGTTGGCAAACAAATCTAGAATTCAGTCTGTAAGCATGCTGCCTTACAAAATGTTATTCATAAGTGGCATAATGGCACACCAGGCAGTATTGCTATCACATGGCACCCAGATTAATTTCTAAACTGAAGTGACTTGTGCATAAAGTGCCCTTCATAATGTTTGAGACAAAGGCACATTTTTCCTTGATTTCCCCCTATGCTCCACAATTTAAAAATGACAAATCAAACAATTCATATGTAATTATAGTGCACATTGCAGGCTTTCATTTAAGGGAATTTCCATACATTTTGGTCACACCATATAGAAATGACAATACGTTTTTATTTCAGGGCAAAATAATGTTTGGGATGGGTTTCTTTGCTTCATAAGATACCTCGGTCTGCTTATACCCTTTGGAATCTGTAGTTGCCATTGTTCAACATAAAGCCAAGCCCTGTGACAATGAAGGTCAAAGAATCCATTAGGAGGCTGAAATACAAGAATAAAATCATTTGACACATTGGCAAAAACCTGAGGGTGACTTAAACGAACAGTCTGAAATATAATTAAGAAGAAAGAACATACTAGTGAGCTCAGTAATCAAAGTCAAAGTGAACTTTATTGTCATCTCAACCATATACAAGTATACAGATAGACGAAATTGCGAAGCTCAGGGTCCACAGTGTAACAACATGACGTGCAAATAATAAATTAAAAATAGAATTAAAATTTAAATTTAAAATTAAAACACAAACAAGACAAGACATTGTGCAAAGACAAGACAAAGAAGTAGCAGCAATATTGATGTGTAAGATATGTAATATAATAAATAAATAATAGATAGATAGATACTTTATTAATCCCAAGGGGAAATTCACATACTCCAGCAGCAGCATACTGATACAAAAAACAATATTAAATTAAAGAGTGATAACAATGCAGGTAAAACAGACAATAACTTTGAATAATGTTAACGTTTACGCCCCCGGGTGGAATTGAAGAGTCGCATAGTGTGGTGGAGGAACGATCTCCTCAGTCTGTCAGTGGAGCAGGACGGTGACAGCAGTCTGTCGCTGAAGCTGCTCCTCTGTCTGGAGATGATCCTGTTCAGTGGATGCAGTGGATTCTCCATGATTGATAGGAGCCTGCTCAGCGCCCGTCGCTATGCCACAGATGTCAAACTGTCCAGCTCCGTGCCTACAATAGAGCCTGCTTTCCTCACCAGTTTGTCCAGGCGTGAGGCGTCCTTCTTCTTAATAATACAGAAATTATCAGTGTATGATAATAGTTTTTTAAGACATGTGTAAACAATGACAGGTCAGAATGTTTCACAGCAGAAGGATAACAAGAGTGTCAAAACACTTAAAGGTCAGTATGAAATTTTCAGTTCTTTTCTCCATGCACACTCATCTTTGCAGGAAAGTGGCTTGATGTATAAAAGTTCTGTTTTTAGAGGTGGTTGAGGCCGTGTGGAAGATCCCAGGGGGAAGCATGGTGTTGAGGAGTCTGACAGCTTGGGGGTAAAAACTCTCCTGCAGCCTGGCAGATCTGGCTTTGATGCTGCAGTATCTTCTCTTGGATGACAGAAGTGTGAAAAGTCCATGTGAGGGGTGGAAGGGGTCCTGCACAATGCTGCGTTTATAAAATATGTCCTGTAGTGAAGGGAGAGGCACCCCAATAATGTTCTCTGCTGTCTTCACTATCCTTTGCAGGCGCTTGCAGTTTGGATATGTTGCAGTTGCCATACCAGACAGTGATGCAGCTGGTCAGAACACTCTCAATGGTGCCTCTGTAGAACATGGTGAGGATGGAAGGGGGAAGACTTGCTCACTTCAGTCGCCTCAGGAAGTGTAGTCTCTGCTGGGCTTTCTTGATTAGTGATGAGGTGTTATGTGTCCATGTAAGTTCCTCAGTTATGTGCACACCGAGGAACTTGGTACTCCTAACAAAAATTATGGCCGGACTGTACACTGGTACTGTGAGTCCTATTCAGAGTGGAGGCAGAACATCTGCGCTTTTCCCAGTTGATTCCAGGGTTCGTCAGGGGTCTGTTCTGCTCCTTCTCTGTTCAATACTTGCATGGACTGAGGGTTGGGTAAGGTCTTGAGGTCCAGTGGCTGTGGGGCATCTGTTGGTGAAGAAAGATTCACTGATCTTGACTTTGCTGATGATGTTGTGATCTTCGTGGAGTCAATGGAGGCTCTGATCGAGGCCCTTGAGAGACTGAGTGAGAAGTCTGAGTATCTGGGCTTGTGAGTATCCTGATAAAAACCAACATCCAGGGCAAGATCCAACCTGCGAACGCTGCAATCATGTGGTCACTGGAAAGGGGTATGGGGTGCTCCTGATAATGCACATGTCACAAAGCAAATGTCATCTCCAACTGGTTTCATGAACATGACAATGACTTCAATGTTCTTCATCGGCCTTTCCGGTCAGCGGATCTGAATCCAATAGAACATCTTTAGGATATGGTATAATGGGTTTTTCGCAGCATGAATGTGCAGCTGACAAATCTGCAGAAATTGTGTAGGCAATCATGTCAACATGGACCAGAATCTCAAAAGAATGTTTCCAAAATCTTAAGAAATCCATATTACAAAGAACTGAGACTATTTTGACAACAAAACTAAAACTAGTATAGTGGTCATAAGAATTTGCTTAATGAATGTTTACAGTATGTACAGTAGTACACAAATAAAATTAATTGAATTCTTGAGTATTGTCAGACACGTGGGTTGTGGGTAGTATTTTACAGATTTGTGCTGGGTGAGAATGGGGAAGAAATTGAGTGTGACACTGCCACTAAGTTTTGTTCTGTCTGTCTCATTAAACTGGAGAAGGTTAACACCCTTGTCTGACTGCCTGTCTATCTATCTACAGTGCCTTTCACATCCATCCATCTATCTATCTATCTAGTCCCTTTCTGCATATTCATAATATTTATATATTCCTTCCTTTGCTGTACTTAACTTTAATTCCCCTTGGATTAAATGGATGCAGTGTTGGTATATGTGTAAATGCATCTTTGTGTTGGATTAGTGCCTTATTCGGGATTATTACCAGCTCTGTGTCAAACGATGTCTGGATTCAGAAAATGGATGAATGGACACTGTGACAAGTGTAGAGGGCGTGCCAGCCACCCAACCCGACACAGACAGACGCAGGAGGCACTTATAAAAACACAAATGTTTTTTATTTTTCTTCACCTCGTGGGAAACATCTTCCCCGTTTCCCACAGGCTCAACACAGTCCCACTAAGCACAATCACAGCACACCTTAAACACAATACTGTCTTTTCTTTTCTCTGTTTTCTTTCTCCTCCACTCCTCCTCAGAAAGCTTCGTCTCCCTCCTTCTGACTCTGGCTCCCCAAGTAGTATCTGGTGGACCCTTTTATAACGCTCCCAGAAGTGTGCTTGATGGCGTATTTCCGGAAGCACTTCCGGGTGTGGCGGAAGAACTGCCCATAAGGGCTCAGTGGTTGCTGCAGCACTCCCTGGCGGTGCCCACGGATCGCAACAGGGCTGCACCAAACTCCAACTCCCATGGAGCACTGCTGCAACCCAGGAAGGGCTGCCATCTAGCACTCTGTGGGAGGTAACACTTTGGCCATGCTTGCTCCCCCAGTCCTTTGAGCTTGGAGGCGTCCCGGCCGGACAAGGGCCCCAGCCATCTGTCACAATATACTGTTCTATTTTACCTAGTTTATTAACTTTACGGTTTAATTGCAATGCATACATCACATATTGGTAAGACAAAAACCTTCTTCTTCTTTCAGCTGCTCCCATTAGGGGTTGCCACAGCAGATCAAGTAAGATAAAGATAACTATATTTTATTCAAATAAGATATATATTCCCCTACTCACCTATGGAGCAATACATTCACTATTTTGTTAAACACTTTGTGAACACTGTACACTCTGAAAATAAAGCACAGTGTAATTGTGCAATCTGTGAGTGAGAGAGAGAGAGAGAATGAAACAGAAAGTTATCTGCTTCATTATGCATGGATGCTTGTAAGTGGGAGTTGTGTGACTATCGTTTCTAGAGTGTTGGTGTTACTGTACGTCTCTTTAATTGCCAACTCGATAATCGCCCACGCAGCCTTCCTCATTAGCCCAGGCCCCACCGAGAGGAGGCCACCTGCCGTTATCACGCGGCCTGCCTTTAGCAAAACCAGCCTTAACCCTTCCCGCACCCCTCTGCCAGAGAAGATAACATGAAGAAAGTAGTACACTCCCTTGCTGCCTAGGGGAAGTGGTGAAAAGGTTGGCGTTGATGTAACATAAGGCTTCAGACTGAGGAATAATACATTGTGTTTGTTTCCATTCCCAAAATATTTTCCTTTATTTAAAAAAAAGTATTACATTAATATGCTTTATCATGTGTCATATGTTCACGTGGTGCAGGGAAATCATCTCTAACTACACATTTCCAAGAAAAAGAACTTGTGGTAAGAATCTGCAGTACCTGGAAGCCATGGAGATCAGATTCCAGTAATGGGAGAGGAGGTGAGGGTGGTCCACCTGAAAAGTAGGCTGGATCAGGTGAACAACAAAGACCTGCAGTATAAAAAGCCCCAAAGCAGTCTCTTCAGTTTTTAATGTGTTGGACAAGTTGTTTGACATGTTCTATCAGCCCATAGTGACCAGTGCACTGTTCTGTGCTGGGCTCTGCAAGAGGAGTAACATTAGACAGCTGAATAAAATAATAGGGAAGGTGTGCTGGATTACTGAACTGACCAAGTCCTCACTGGAGTCAGTGGCAAAAAACAGGAGGATGGCAAAACTATAGTATATCACTAGCTGCCATTCATCAGCAGACTAGAGCGTTTGAGAAAGAGCATGAGATCTTACGGATGTCTCCATATATACAGGTGCTGACCCACTGACTACTCTATGGGCAAATATTAAGGATTTAAACTTAATATGTGCTGCTACAGGGAGCCAATGCAGTGATTTGACAAGAGGAGTGACACTTGCCTGCCTCAACTGGTTGAACATCAGGTGTGCCACTGGATTTTGAATCATCAACAATGGCTTAGTGACTCATGCTGGTATTCTATTAGTCCAGACTCAACAAGACCAAAGCCTGAACCAGGAGCTTTGCTGAACAGTAAACCTGCAAGACTGACAGACCATTGCAACATGGTCAGTGAGGAACAGCTGGTCATCAATCACCATCCCAAAGTTGCATACTTACTTGGTGGGTGTTAGCAATGATGAGCCAAATTGAACAGGGGTGCGGTGCTGAATAGACGCATGAGCTGGAATATGAAGAGGGTCCATCTTTGCCAGGTTCAGCTGGAGATGGTATTCCTTCATCTGCTGAAACAAAGTTAAATTGTTCTCAGGGGATAATAAAGAATTATTCATAGTATCTATACTATATAATGCCTTTCATATCCATCTACTATACCTAGATTACCAAGCTACCACTCCTGCCAATGGGAAGTGACACCAGAAGATAGCTGAAGCCATAAGATTAAGCAATAAAAAGAATTAATCTGCTTCTTATGACATTGCAAAGTACATATTTTGTAGAATACCAGAAGGGGGAAAGTAGCCAGTTTGCCAAGATCATCAGAACTGTGACTTTGTCTCTTACAGCCAATCGTTGGCCCTCCAGAGGTTTATCTTCTTGAGTGATGTGTTCCTTTCCTCTCTTCTAATGCCAACTAGCCTTATCTCAGTTTTAATAGTAACAGACTTTATACTGTTGTGACCTTTCATGAAGTTGTTGCTTAATGTATTTTGTTTCATTATGTATAATAAAAAATGAATAATACATATAAAGGGGCCAGGGTATAGATAATGTAAACTTATTTTCATTTGGAAACTTGACTATTTTACATCTATCCAATCATACCTCCTTTCATATGTTACTGCTAGAATGGGCTGAACCTTTGCCGGAAAAAGCAGGCTCAGCAAAAGGATGGATAAACTGAGGATAAAATACTGCATAAGTCAGTCACTCAGTCATCATCCATCCATTATCCAACCTGCTATATCCTAACTACAGGGTCACGGGGGTCTGCTGAAGCCAATCCCAGCCAACACAGGGTGCAAAGCAGGAACAAACCCCAGGCAAGGTGCCAGCCCACCGCAGGGTACACACACACCCACACACTAGGGACAATTTAGGATCACCAATGCGCCTAACCTGCACGTCTTTGGACTGTGGGAGGAAACTGGAGCACCCAGAGGAAACCCAAGCACACACGGGGAGAACATGCAAACTCCACACAGGGAAGCGAACCTAGGTCTCCTTACTGCGAGGCAGCAGCGCTACCACTGCGCCACCGTGCTGCCCTACTGCATGAGTCCAATGTTAAAACTTTGAATCTATGTCATATTCTACCTGAACTGAACATCTAATATTACCTTTGGGATGGGGTTCTATTTGACAGTCCATGTATCCATCCATCCATCCATTTTCCAACCCGCTGAATCCGAACACAGGGTCACGGGGGTCTGCTGGAGCCAATCCCAGCCAACACAGGGCACAAGGCAGGGAACCAATACCGGGCAGGGTGCCAACCCACCGCAGGACACACACAAACACACCCACACACCAAGCACACACTAGGGCCAATTTAGAATCGCCAATCCACCTAACCTGCATGTCTTTGGACTGTGGGAGGAAACCGGAGCGCCCGGAGGAAACCCACGCAGACACGGGGAGAACATGCAAACTCCACGCAGGGTGGACCCAGGAAGTGAACCCGGGGCTCCTAACTGCGAGGCAGCAGCGCTACCACTGCGCCACCGTGCCGCCCCATGTATCCATCTATTTTTGAAATATGCTTTTATCCAAAGCAGGATTATGGGGAAGCTGTAGCCTTTCCCACCATCCATCAAGTACAGGGCACCAGCCCATTACAGGGTGCAAGCACAAACACAAACACACACACACATACACATACACATACACATGCACATATATACATCAGGGACTATTTCGGATTTAGCATCGCCAATCCACCTAACTTACATGTCTTCGGACTGTGGGAGGTAACTGGAGCACCTCATAGAAAACCAAATGGATGCATAAAGAATATGCAGGGAGCACCTGGGACATTAACCTTGGTCTCCTAATGATGTAAGGCAGCAGCACTCCCACTGCCCTTCTATGTGTAAGCAAAAATTCAAATGTTATTTTTTTCATGTATGTAACTGATGTGTGGTTTACCGTTATAGCTGGAAACTTGTGCAAGCACCTTCAGGTGTTACTCCATGTGCTACACAAAAAATAAAGTCGATAGAGACTAACCAGGCCCATGACAGTCTTGCTCACATGGTATGCTAAGACATAACCGATTTGGGGATCGTTTTATGGGCCTGAATATAAAAGTGCCCTTCTTTCAAGGATCACTTAAAAGTGTGAACAATCATTACAAAATAAATAAATAAATAAATAAACAGGATGGTCGCTCATCTGCTTACTCATACAGAAATTATGTATACACCTGTTGCTTTTATTACGAACGATCGATATATTCTTTTTTCTTTTCTCTGGAGTCGTTTCCTTTGTAAAGGGCTTTATTTTCACGTCACTGATTAATGCTTAATAAAATGAAAATTGGTTATGTGAACCATTTACCTTACATCGAAAGATGCGCGTTTCCTCCAGTTGTCACTGCCAGCTTGTGGTGTGGAGTGATAGGCCATGAACAGATATGAATATTTATTTATCTTAAAGCCTGGTTTTGCAACTCCTCCTACGACTTAAAAAGGCTGCAATAACACGCACAGCCAACGCCAGACAGCATCCAGTAAATACAGGAAGGAAAAGGAAGAAACAGTTGCGCGCTCCCGACCCCGCCCCTCCCGTGCCGCTCTGCGGCCCGCCCACACCACACGCTTCTGTCCACGCGCTCTTGCCGCTTCTTTGGCTCGTGCCGGGAGACGTCAGTTTAGGAGCTGAGTGCGCTCAGCGTCTTCTTGAAGAAAACCTGAGACTATTAAGGAAAAAGTTCGAAGCGAAGACCTATCGTTGAGACTGCTGCGTGGGGACTGCACGAGCGACAGGTACGTGAAAGACTGTTTAATAAAACTTGTTTGAAGCCCCGTCGTGTGTACCTTACTAATAACGCTTCGTGCGTTGCGTTATTATAATTGGTACGAGGGACTATTGTAGAAAATGAACTGGAATATTCATACTTTGTTAATGACTTGGAATGTAATTCTTATTACTTTAGATATACAGGTGTTATGTGTTTGTGTGTGTGTATATTGATACATATATATATATATATATATATATATGGTTATGGTACGTTCAAATCCTTGTTACACGCCTATAGACAGATCACTGGGTCAGCACATATTTCTAGTGCCCAACATAATGTCTGAGAGAAGGACATATTTTCTTGATTAAACACTCAGCTCTGCAGTTTAAAATCACAAAACAATTCAGATGTGATTAAAGTGAACCCTGTAGATTCTCACTTAGGGGTGTTTGCATACATTTCGGTCACACCATTTAGAAATGACAACGCTTTTTACTCATAGTCCCCCCATTTCAGGGCAATGGGTACATTTTGGAACACAGCAGTTATATTTAGTACTTTGTTTAGTATCCCTCACATGCAGTGACTGCTCAAAGTCTGCAAATTCAAAGACATCACCAGGTGCAGAGGCTCTTCTCTCTTCTAATGCTGCCATCTTCAGCTCCTGCTTGTTCCCTTAAGGTTTCTCTTGAGGATATGGATGACCTTCTCAGTTGGATTTAAATTGGGTGACTGGTTTGGCTATTCAAGAATGTTCCTAGCAGTATGTTTGGGGTCATAGTAGTGGTGTCCAGTGAGTTTAGAGGCATTTCCTGGAAATTGATCAGATAAGATAGGAGGACCATGTACTAGAAGTGTTACCGTTTCTACATTGTGTGACTAAAGTGTATGCAAATACTTTAAATTGAAGTCCGCAATGTGCAGTTTAATCATGTCTGAAATTGTTTGATTTGTAACTTTAAACTGTGGAGCGGAGGGATAAATCAAGGAAAAATGTGTCTTTGTCCCACAATGTTATGGAGGGCCCTGTGTATGAGGACACTTGTGTGGTGCTATGATTCTTCTCAACCGATCAGGTCTGCTGCTAATAATAATAATAATTATTAATTACATTTATATAGTGATTTTCTCGCCACTCAAAGTGCTACACAGAAAGGAACCACTTCAACCACCACCAATGTGTAGCACCCTCCTGGATGATGTGACAGCTCTCATTATTGAGCTAGTAATCTCACTCTACATTACCTACTAGGTGGTGAAAGGGTGAGAGAGACAAGACAGTTCGAGACTGGGGATGATTAGGGGTCCAGAATGAACGAGGCCATGATGGGCAATGTTCGAAGAATCACTTGGTTGGTGAATTTCTATCTAACTGATATTAACTGTTAGGTTTTAATAACCTAGTAATTGTGACTAGCTTGTATTTTGTAATGAGCTCTTACTTATAATGATCAATTTTCTACCCTTGTCCTGTAACAGTTGTTCCCAAGCAGTCCCACAAAATGATATTGATCTCTTTTATAAGTCACCTTGGATTAAAATGTCTTTAAAGGAAATAATTGTAAATATGTGTGTGTGTGTACATCTGTCTTTCTCTATCTCTCTCTTTATAATATTAGTGCTGAGAGGTGTACCAGTTCATACCAAAAAGTGTTTTTTATTTTTGTTATGATATGGATTTTTTTATACCGGAACACCGGTTTAAATAGCCTAAACAACGTTCGGAACGTGGCGCAGTGGGAAACTGTTTAAGGGAGGACCTTTTTCACTGCTGCACCGCTAAACAGGCATGCAACGGAGTACTTGCGTTAATGGAGGTATTGAGCGGTGAAAATGGACAGAGAACATTCCTAAACGGAAGCTGTAGCAGACGACTAAGATGAACACGATGACACAGAAGACCTTTTGATGAAAAAAGGTGCTGTGTCTGTTGTCTGAAGATACTTTGTTTTTAAAAGTTCGGATGTGAACCATTATGTTCAAATGTGTGAATACTATTTCTATGCTACTGGATAATACTGCAAGCCAAGTTGTACTTGTTTTATTTTTTTTTTCAATACTGTGTAATGTATCTGGTTACTGTGTAATAGTGTGACGATGCCGGCCCCTACAGACTACCTGGGAGTCTGTTGAACCAACACTGTCGATAGTTATGACCGAGATGAGCTGAGAAATCTCATTGAAGCCAGGGGATGGTGGAAAGTGCTCAAGTGCTTTTGTTAAAAACAGTCAAAAGTAAAAGCAAAAGTGTCCATTGTGTAATGTTCAGAAAAATACAGTACCCAAATAAATAGCAAATGCATACAACCAGTGTAACGTGGCAATAAAATCCATAATAAATAAATCCGTTAAAATAGAGGTTAAAGTGCAGTCTCTCTCCTCGCCTGATCGCAGCACACCACCTTCTGTCTCCACGGCTCACCCTTCACTGGCGTTGCTGGCGGAGCCTTTGCAGCACGAACTGCTTTCTGCCAACCCCTCTCTCTTGGTTGCCGCCACACTGTGCAGCCAGACCGTCTGAGGTTTGCACACCTCCCGTCTTCCTTCGCGCTCACTCAGTCGCTCCTCAGATCCATTGGGAGGTCTTACATTTCGCTCGTCCCACTCTACATGCTTAGTCAGTGGGGTGAACCAGCCCCTAGATCGCCTCAGCCTGCGGTCCCTCATGGAGCCCCAGCTCGTGCTGCCTTCACGTTCCTGGTGTCTGGATCGTCTCCCATGACTGATTTTTCCCTTCTTTAACCTCCTTGTGTTCTATCTTTTCTTTTTTCCTTCCCCCTATCTTGCCGGCCTATAAATGTACATGTCCGTGGGCGCAGTGCCTTATTCACACGCCACAGTAAGCCGATCTAGCAATTGAGAATGATCGGGTGCGACTCGCCCCAGTCACCTCATCAGCTCCCTGTGGTCGTGCAGTCGTGCCCACGGAGACTGACACAGTGAACTGACTTATAAACTGACCTTTTTTTTTTTTTTTTTTTTTTTTGAACCCGTGGACCCACTAACCACAAATAGTATTGTAAATGCAAGTGGCAGTTTTATTATTTATGTATATGGCTTAGTTTGAAGCAAGGTCCATATTAATGCAATTTGCCTTAATGACAGTTCAGTTGGTAAAGATGTCATAACCAAGTTGCACTTGTTTTATTTTATTTTATTTTGGTAAATACTGTGTAATGTACCTGGGCTTGAAGTTTTGAAGTAATGGTATTAGTACTGGAAGTTGCACTATTATTTATTTTATTGTTATTATTTATTAGTTTAAATATTATGCAGTTTAATGATGGTAAAGTTGTTTAAAAAGTCACGTTAACGTGTCAGTGGACAGAGATTGTTAACATTAACAGAAAGTCTAGTTGGTTTTCAAAAAATATTTACTATTTATTCCTTTTCTAAGACATGTTCAGTGCAATACAACTTTTGACAAGCACCTCTGGATATTTTACTAAGTCTAAACGCCTCTTTGGATGGTTGACAATTTGTTGTCAAAATTTTAGTTTAAGTTGTTTGCAAAATTTGTTCAATAAAAAGATTCTATATTTTGACAGCAACTGTCATGCAATGTGATTCCTTCTCTTCATTAGTGCCACCCCTCTGAAAACTATCAGTTTACGGGGCCATGCAAACCTGTATTAACACCTGTGTGCACATTAAAATTTTTTTTTATACAATGTACAAGTCTCATGACAGTGGAATAGGTTATTCTTAGTTATTACTTAGCAGTAATTGCAGTGGAAAATGTGGTTAACTCATGCATGGGAAAAAAATACCGTTGAATACCTTGAAACTGGTACAATTTTGGAAAATACCGTGATATAGAATTTTTGTCATACCGCCCAGCACTAATATATACTGTATATATACTGTATATATACTGTATATATAAAATTCAATGTCTGTCCGCTTTTCACGAGAGAACTATGGATTTAGATCGGGTTTTTTCTATAATTTGCTTGAACATTCCAATTGATTTTGCGACTTCTCTCATTGCACTAAGTATCATAGTTCACTTGTGGTACTGATTTTATTTGTGTGAATCCTAGAGACACAAAGCGGACTGAGGGGAGGGGGGCAGGGCTCTCCTCACTCATGCTCCAGCCTCGGCGTGTACCTTACCTCCACTTAGCTAACGAACAAAAGAACTACTTAATGGATTTAAATCGGGTTTTTTTCTATAATTTGCTTGCACATTCCGCTTGATTTTGTGACTTCTCTCATCATGCTAAGAATCATAGTTCGCTTGCATGAGCGATATATTCGTGTTAATCTGAGACAGAGGCTGTGGGCCAAGGGGAGGGGGAAGCGTGATGTCAGGAGTAGAGAGCTGGGCCGGGCCCTCCTCACTCACGCACCAGCCTTTGTTTGATTCCAGCTACCTCTGCGTTATGGAGTGTAACTTACCTCCACTTAGCTAGTGATACCTGTTTGTTTATTGATTTTTAAAGTTTGCCGTGTATCACTACTTCGCAGTGGAGCTGCGGGGTGGAGCTAGTGTGTAATATAGATAGATAGATTATATATATAGAGAGAGATAGATAGATAGACATGTAGATATACACAGAGAGAGAGAGAGAGAGATATATAAAATGCTCTGATTCGGCACAACAGTAAAACGAACTGCCTATTGTTATATACGTCCCCTCTGTGTCTCCAAAAAAGCTCTGGAACATTGAGGCATGGACGCCACAGACCTTTGAAGGTGTTCTGTGGTGTTTAGACCCAAGATGTTAGCTCCATATCCTTTAATTCCTGTAAGTGGCAAAGTAGGGCCTCCATGGATCAGACTTGCTCTTTCAGCATGTCCCAAAGATGCTCAATCAGATTGAGATCTGAGGAATTTGAAGGTCAAGTCAATACCTTGAACTCATTGCCATGTTCCTCAAATCATTCCAGAGCAATTTTTGCAGTGTAGTAAGGCTTATTATCATGTTGAAAGAGGCTGCTGCCATCAGAGAATATCATTGCTTTGAAGCGGTATATGTGGTATGAAGCAATGTTTAGGTAAGTGGTTTCAAAGTAACATCCACATGAATGCTAGGAACCAAGGGTTCCTAAACATAGCCCAGATCATCACACTACAATCGCTATTGCTCCATGGTGCAGTTCTGAGGCTCATGTGCCCATTGTAGGCATTTTTGATGGTGGATATTGATCAGCATGGGCACTCAGACTCCTCTGCGACTACGGAGCCCCTTATGCAACAATCTACGATGCACGGTGTGTTCTGCCACTTTTCTCAAGTAGATTACACTTACAGTGCATCCGGAAAGTATTCACAGCGCATCACTTTTTCCACATTTTGTTATGTTACAGCCTTATTCCAAAATGGATTAAATTCATTTTTTCCTCAGAATTCTACACACAACACCCCATAATGACAACGTGAAAAAAGTTTACTTGAGGTTTTAGCAAATTTATTAAAAATAAAAAAAACTGAGAAATCACATGTACATAAGTATTCACAGCCTTTGCTCAATACTTTGTCGATGCACCTTTGGCAGCAATTACAGCCTCAAGTCTTTTTGAATGTGATGCCACAAGCTTGGCACACCTATCCTTGGCCAGTTTCACCCATTCCTCTTTGCAGCACCTCTCAAGCTCCAACAGGTTGGATGGGAAGCGTCGGTGCACAGCCATTTTAAGATCTCTCCAGACATATTCAATCGGATTCAAGTCTGGGCTCTGGCTGGGCCACTCAAGGACATTCACAGAGTTGTCCTGAAGTCATTCCTTTGATATCTTGGCTGTGTGCTTAGGGTCGTTGTCCTGCTGAAAGATGAACCATCGCCCCAGTCTGAGGTCAAGAGCGCTCTGGAGCAGGTTTTCATCCAGGATGTCTCTGTACATTGCTGCAGTCATCTTTCCCTTTATCCTGACTAGTCTCCCAGTTCCTGCCACTGAAAAATATCCCCACAGCATGATGCTGCCACCACCATGCTTCACTGTAGGGATGGTATTGGCCTGGTGATGAGCGGTGCTGGTTTCCTCCAAATGTGACGCCTGGCATTCACACCAAAGAGTTCAATCTTTGTCTCATCAGACCAGAGAATTTTCTTTCTCATGGTCTGAGAGTCCTTCAGGTGCCTTTTGGCAAACTCCAGGCGGGCTGCCATGTGCCTTTTACTAAGGAGTGGCTTCCGTCTGGCCACTCTACCATACAGGCCTGATTGATGGATTGCTGCAGAGATGGTTGTCCTTCTGGAAGGTTCTCCTCTCTCCACAGAGGACCTCTGGAGCTCTAACAGAGTGACCATCGGGTTCTTGGTCACCTCCCTGACTAAGGCCCTTCTCCCCGATTGCTCAGTTTAGATGGCCAGCCAGCTCTAGGAAGAATCCTGGTGGTTTCGAACTTCTTCCACTTATGGATGATGGAGGCCACTGTGCTCACTGGGACCTTCAAAGCAGCAGAAATTTTTCTGTAACCTTCCCCAGATTTGTACCTCGAGACAATCCTGTCTCTGAGGTCTACAGACAGTTCCTTTGACTTCATGCTTGGTTTATGCTCTGACATGAACTGTCAACTGTGGGACCTTATATAGACAAGTGTGTGCCTTTCCAAATCATGTCCAGTCAACTGAATTTACCACAGGTGGACTCCAATTAAGCTGCAGAAACATCTCAAGGATGATCAGGGGAAACAGGATGCACCTGAGCTCAATTTTGAGCTTCATGGCAAAGGCTGTGAATACTTATGTACATGTGCTTTCTCAATTTTTTTATTTTTAATAAATTTGCAAAAATCTAAAGTAAACTTTAATCACGTTGTCATTATGGGGTGTTGTGTGTAGAATTCTGAGGAAAAAAATGAATTTAATCCATTTTGGAATAAGGCTGTAACATAACAAAATGTGGAAAAAGTGATGCGCTGTAAATACTTTCCGGATGCACTGTAAATGCATCTTTAATATTTGAATACAGCAGATCCAGCTTGTTATTTCCTCAAGTGGAATCAGTCACAAACTGATAGAAATTTGTCATCATTTGTTCCAAAGTCACATGGTTAAAGTTACCACATTTAACTGCAGGGTCAGAGTGAGTCATCATTATTAAAGTGTTGGTGATAGAATGAATCATATAAACATTAATAAGGATGATGTAGTTTTATCTCCCTGGGAGAACAACATGGATGAATTCTGACAGACAGAATTTCAGTGTTTGAATTGGAATCTTTAGTTTTAACTGTAATTTTTTTTGTAATATGCTCCCTTTTACACCATCTCTCATTCATGTAGATGACGAGTCCCCTACCTGTATTTTTTTCTATACCACAATGGGTCTCTCTCTGCTTGAATAAGATGAAATCTGTTTAGCATTTAAACAGTGTCATACCTTTCTGGTTTAAGGCAGCTCTTCATTAAGCACAAAATACCACCATAGTTGTATGCTCTATGGTCCGCTATAAGCGCAGACAGTTCATAAGATTTGATGGGCAGGCTAAAGTAATGATGATTTAAAATGTCACAAACAACAGACACTCTAATTTTCCAAATCTCTTCCTTTTTTATACGTATCCCCACTGTGAATTTAAAATCAACCGAAGATCAATCCATTATTTCAGTATTCCTGTAAAATCAGTGTCTGTATGCTGTGTCAGATGTTTCTGTTGCTTATGCTTATGAACTCCTCCAGAATTAGCCATAAAAATAGGACTAACCTTAACTGCTGTAATTGCACATAATTGAGGACTGTATCTCTGTTGCTCTTACATCATTCGAATATGTGTTCTATATCCTTTATGGTTTTTGTCACATTTTAACTGCTGTACTAATGAACACAGCTTTGACCTCAAAAACCTAACCAGTGCCACAAATATAATACAGCCTGTTATAGCATCCCCACCACTGCATGGCCCTAAAAGTCTGAGCTGTTACTAACACATTAGGTATCTGAACGTCAGAGAGGTGTGTCTCATGCTGTAAAGCAGCATTATGAGCTGAGATACATGAATCTTGTCACAATTGTAGACTAGCCCCAGGTACAAAGATAGCCACTTAGTTTGAAAATTGTTTCATTTTTCTTGCTACAACTTTATCTGGTACTTCTTGTGTGGACTTTCCACATTCTCCTTTTTCCTACATGGAGTTTCAAAGTTGTACAAGAAGGATTAACTGACAATTTCAAATTGTTGCTCCTGAGTAAGTGTGGTATGTGCAGGAGTGTGCCCTGTAGTGGATGGACACTGCATACAGATTTGGTTCTAGCTGTGTGCCCATTGTTGCATTATTAATAGGCATAGGATCCTGGCAACCCTGAATTAGATAAGCTGGTCAGAGGAAAGAATGAATGAATGGATGGATTGGCAACTTTAGACAAATCTGTTTCATTCAGAGGATGAACATTAAGACTCGGTACCCTTATCTGGGCTATGTACAAAATCCACGATCTGTTATTTCTGACAACCTTATTTCACTGTGAGATACACAAGCAATTGCAACTCTTTTCTTGCTGTCAAATCATGTATGAATCATTTGTTTCTAACTCACATCCTTCTTTATCAAGTTAAACTGGGTGGAATATTTAAATAATAAATGTAACTCACATAAGTGAAATTCAATCCCTTTTTAATCTTGGAAAATGTACTGTAATAAAATTCAATTATAATGCTATGAAGAAGTACTAGCACTCTTTCTGATTCCCACTGTTACTGCAATTTTTTGCCACTGAATGTCTTCAACTAAAATATAATATTAAAGGGCATCTTAGCAAACAACACATTTTAGCTATGTGATTTATTAAATAAACAAAATTATTCAACACCAGTATGAAAACTGTGAAAAAGTAATTGTTTCCAGTAAAATCAACCAATTTTAAGGTTATAATTTCATTACCCCAATTCCTGCTCAACATAAACTTCCACTTAATTTGACCCTGTTCAATTTCAAAAATTTGCAAAAACAGAGGAAATGAAGGGAAATGGTTTTTCATGGCACCTTATGTACAGTATGTTTCAGTAGGCTGAAGCTTGATCAAAATAGCTTACAGTAGGTAACCTTCTAGTAAATTTTTTTTAAGTTTATAGGTAATATGTCTTTCAGCTAGTTGATACGTTACAGCAATAATTATTATTGTGTGTGGTACTGTGACTTGAAAAAATAGTTCTACCTTGCAGTTATATGTAAAATGCAGTGCCTATGTTTGTGGTAAGAAACACAACGGAAAAGACTAAAATAATATGTGTAGGCTTTCTTTAATTATAGAGTTGTCATTCTGTACGGATATACTGTGTAAATACCACTTGTTTTCGCAATAATAAGCTTTGGTAACTCATCCAGAGTAGTAAGTTGATATTACTGGCTCAGTAGCTGACTTTTAAGGCATTGTCTGGTTTATAGTAATAATTAAAAAATGACATTTAGCATGAGCTGTTTTGTTTCAAGTTGTAACCTGTTCAGTACTAATTGAAATTTTAAGTAGCAGAAAGAACTTAAAAAAATTTAAAGATAAATCCTTATTCACATTTGTCATCTTAACACATTTACTGCCATCAAGATAGCATATAAAAAGAAAATAATAATTTCTGCCAAAAACTTTGAAACTGTTAGCAGCAGAGTTGTACCATATGTCATTGTAGACTCAAAAGGGGGACCAGAATGTGTTTGCCCTAGATGCTAGAGGAAAGGTGGCTTAAGTAGTGGGCAGAGATGCCTGGTCCACTGTCCAGAGAGAAGTTTTGGGTCAGAAAGAAAATGTCATAGATTGCAACACTTTCTGGCAATCCTGCCTCAGAACAGTTCATATGGTATCATGCTTATCCATCAGCAGAGAAAACAGTTGGATATCTAGTTGCATTTAAAGGACCAGGCCTCTAAAGTAAAGGCTCCTGTTGGATGGGTCGCCGGAAGTTACTTCAGGGAATTCTAACTTGGTGTTCCTAAGACGAATCAAAAGCTGACCCTGACCCTGGAAATGATTCCAGTATTTGACTAGAACTAATTTTGGAATGGGGTTTAAATCATCCACATGGCCAGGAGCTCATAGAGTATGATAGATAGATAGATAGATACTTTATTAATCCCAATGGGAAATTCACATTCTTCAGCAGCAGCATACTGATACAATAAATAATATTAAATTAAAGAATGATAATAATACAGGTGAAAAAAAAAAAAACAGACAATAACTATGTATAATGTTAAATATTAACGTTTACCCCCCCTGGTGGAATTAAAGAGTCGCATAGTTTGGGGGAGGAACGATCTCCTCAATCTGTCTGTGGAGCAGGACAGTGACAGCAGTCTGTCGCTGAAGCTGCTCTTCTGTCTGGAGATGACATTATTTAGTGGATGCAGTGGATTCTCCATAATTGATAGGAGCCTGCTGAGCGCCCTTCGCTCTGCCACAGATGTTAAACTGTCCAGCTCCATGCCAACAATAGAGCCTGCCTTCCTCACCAGTTTGTCCAGGCGTGAGGCGTCTTTCCTCTTAATGCTGCCTCCCCAGCACACCACTGCGTAGAAGAGGGCGCTCGCCACAACTGTTTGATAGAACATCTGCAGCATCTTATTGCAGATGTTGAAGGAAGCCAGCCTTCTAAGGAAGTATAACCGGCTTTGTCCTTTCTTGCACAGCGCATCAGTATTGGCAGTCCAGTCTAATTTATCATTATTATTATCATTATGGACTCAGAAGGAAAAAGTTAGAAGAGAGACAAAAAAGAAAGAGATCAGAACAGATATGTAAAGTAAATAGTGGAGGTTTTGGTGTACTGTTGTGATGGTCAATTTGATGCAGTTTGACCTGGATTCTATCACAGCCAGCTGGCATATAAATATTTTAAGCACAAAACATACTGCTGAACCCTTTAGAACAGAGAAACAAGTAATAGGGAGTCAATTAATAAGAGAGAGAGAGAGAGAAATAATTTAAAAGCCATTTTCTACCCAGATTAGCTAGTTTCCCCTAAATAGTTTTCCTCTAATCTCAATGTGCCTGAGTATAATTTAATGTAACAAGAATGGGTCCCGCGGTGGGTTGGCACCCTGCCTGGGATTGGTTCCTGCCTTGTGCCCTGTGTTGGCTGGGATTGGCTCCAGCAGACCCCCGTGACCCTGTGTTTGGATTCAGTGGGTTGGAAAATGGATGGATGGATGGGTCTGACACCACCTGTAATCACATCATTTTGATCTCCTTTTGGGCTTCATTCCCCCCACCTCCACTTTTATGTACCTCTTCAGCCAGTCCTCCTCTGCCTTTCACTACATATACCCAAACCACCCTAGTCTATTTCTCCTCCACACTACACCTTTTGCCTGCACACCAATTTTTTTTTTTCCTAACTAAGCATTCATCTACTTCTCACTTTGTGGTACTCCATACAGTCACCTGATTATTCTCATCTCTGTTCTTTCTAGCTTTGCTTCATGTTTTTCTGGCTTTGGCTATGTCCCACTCCTATGCTACTCCTGCACAGTTTTCATAAAGTTCACCCTTCAATGTCAGATATGCTCTATTCTGACTTTGAATGGAGTCGATCTCCCAGAATTTCTTATATGTGCCACTCAAAGTGGCCATCACTGATGTTCCCACACTTCTGTTTGCACTCAACATGTTATCTAAGTAGCAGAACTTTCTTACTGTCTCCAAGACAACTCTAATTGCAGTTATACATCCGCATTCTGCACCCTCTCTGACACATTAATACATTTGGTGAACTGAAATAAAATACTCTTTGACCCAGTATTTGAATAAATATGTCTGGAAATGAATGAATTTAAAATTAATGCTCTTTTTCAAAATTTTCTACTGCTCTTTTAGTTTTTTTTTTTTTTTTTTCGAGAAGTCATACATGTTTTGTAATGAGCTGCCCAGTATTTTTTGATTTTAGTATTCCTTAAATACTAGAATATGTTATCCTCACTCTTCAAAGTATTGATTCCAAAGCCATTGTCAAGTGATTACACATACATGCACTGAAGCAGTGATTGTGAGTGATGCCTGAATAAACTGCATTCCATAGTACTCTAGATAAGAGCTTGCTGTGTTTGGTTTGAGCAGACCAGACAGGTGTCCCCTAAACACTAGAGGCTAATGCACCTTTTTATTGCCACTAACCAAAGGCACATTATTCCTTCCTATTCTGCTCACTTATTGAAGACTTCCTTTCTCTGCCCCATCCCTGAGAAAAAGAAGTAACAAAACAATCTGCACACACGTGGTGTACTGTATTTACTTTATTACCTTAATCAGTCAAAATTTGCAGACAAAGTATATAAATGCAAAGCAAATCAATATTTATTAGCAAACGTGAATATTAGTAGCAATAATGAATAATAACAAAATCTTTGTATAAAGATTTAAAGATTGTATAAAAATACACCTCTGTTTCAAAGTTGAAAAGCTTCACATCAATTAGTTAAAAAAATTATACTAATGAACATGCATGCGTCTCAGTGAGAGAGAGCATGTGCATCTGAGGGCAGTGAGTTGTAATTCAGAATGCATGGATAGTGTCTTTTGGGTACAACTGAATGAAGTCTTTCTGATGGAGTGGAGTCTCTCTCTTATCATTAGACGGTTTCGTCTTTCATGCTAGTATTCCCATGTGGGATGTTTAACCCTGTGATGTTACTCAGTGGTAACTGGCTAATCATTCTAATGATTGATGGCTTTACTTAAAAGCTTTAATCATGAAGTATGTTAAAAAATGGATTACCTTGTCAATAATGTGTGTCTGTATTGTATGCAGTTCCCCTAATGAAAGATGCATCCTATCAGGCCTCTAATTTACAAAATAACTGGTCATGTAACTTAAGTTTTTAATGTGAGTTATGCACTATGATATAATATGCATAAACTTAGACAAAATGCATAGAATTATAATTCAAAAAATAAATCAAAATCCCACAGTTGTTCTGTTTATGAAACATCTTTGTGTAAATGTTTGTTTGTAAAATAAATTAATAAATAAATAATACAGTTCAAGTTCATACGCAGTTCAATGCAGTATGTCTAAACATCCTGTAGATGAGGTAGTTTGCAATTTGTTTTTAACTATAGTGCCTGTAGTCCCAAAATGATGATTGAAAACAAGAACATCTGGTCCCCTGAAATATATTATGTGGATTTAAGAATGTTGCATTGTGCTTTGATCTTGACTGAAAACGCACATTTGTAGATGGTCAGTGAAATTTATTTTATTGTTTTTTTCAGTTAAGACTTTGGCAAAGCATCCATCCATCCATTATTCAACCCTCTACATCCTAACTACAGGGTCACGGGGGTCTGCTGAAGCCAATCCCATCCAACATAGGGCACAAGGCAGGAAACAAACCCTGGGCGGGGCGCCAGCCCACCACAGGGCATGCACACACACACACACACACACACACAATTTAGAATCGCCAATGCACCTAACCTGCATGTCTTTGGACTGTGGGAGGAAACAGGAGTACCCGGAGGAAACCCACCCAGGCACAGGGAGAACATGCAAACTTCATGCAGGGAGGACCTGGGAAGCAAACCCGGGTCTCCTAACTGCGAGGCAGCAGCGCTACCCACTGCGCCACCATGCCCCCTTGGCAAAACATGAATTATATATTGCTGTTGTTGATATTCGTTATGCTAAAAGCCCATGTTTTAATATATAAAACTGAATATGTGTTTGTCCAGTGTGCAGTCCACACTGTTTAATCTCTAAATGTTGCATGAAGTTGACCATTTGTACAGGGGAAGACCTTAGGCTACATTTTGTTGACCGTATCTGCACTATTATGAAAGTGTCTCTAGAATGCATTTTTTGGACTTGTCACAGGTATTCAAAGTTACTCCCTGTGGTGCATTTAGTCAGTGAAAATTCCATCCCCTGGGGAAGTTTATGTTGGATACCCCTGCCATTACACCTGTTTTTTTAACAAAGCAAATTTCACATTCTTAGTTGTGCAGCATATCCATTACTGCATCTTTCATCTTTGGAAAGTAATTAAAGGATCATGATGTTGACTCAGTATATCAGAACTAGTTTTAATTTCATTCTAATGCTGATAAATTATTTTCAGTCCATTATCAGCCAATACTGATGTGATTATAGAAGCACAGAAATAATTTAAAGGGAAACACAATTACAGCATTACAATTCATTTTGACAAAGACAGGCCATTCAACCCTATAATGTTTTCTAATTCTGCTTATCTAATTTCTAGAAGGTAACAGCAGTTTGATATTTGAAGATCCCTAAACTGCTACTGTCAACCACACTGTTTGATATGTAGTTTAAAGTAGTGGCAGGGACTAATTCCATTTGTAATATTTAAATCTTCACTTATGTTACCTTTTAATCTCAATTTGCTTGAACCAAAACGGTTCAGCTGTTGCAGTCTTTCCACATAGCTCATATATTGCAGTCCTGGAATTAGTATACAGTGGTGCCTTGGTGTGCAAGCGTAATTCGTTCCGGAAACGTGCTTGTAATCCAAAGTATTCGTATATCAAAGTGAATTTCCACATAAGAAATACAGTAATCCCTCCTCCATCGCGGGGGTTGCGTTCCAGAGCCACCCGCGAAATAGGAAAATCCGCGAAGTAGAAACCATATGTTTATATGGTTATTTTTAGAATGTCATGCTTGGGTCACAGATTTGCGCAGAAACACAGGAGGTTGTAGAGAGACAGGAACGTTATTCAAACACTGCAAACAAACATTTGTCTCTTTTTCAAAAGTTTAAACTGTGCTCCATGACAAGACAGAGATGACAGTTCTGTCTCACAATTAAAAGAATGCAAACATATCTTCCTTTTCAAAGGAGT
Source organism: Erpetoichthys calabaricus (assembly GCF_900747795.2). Classification (NCBI taxonomy): domain Eukaryota; kingdom Metazoa; phylum Chordata; class Cladistia; order Polypteriformes; family Polypteridae; genus Erpetoichthys; species Erpetoichthys calabaricus. The sequence goes on along the minus strand of NC_041405.2, from coordinate 149,585,896 downwards.
GCAAAGCAAGCAGTCAAAAAAAAAATCAATAGGGCTTTTTGGCTTTTAAGTATGCGAAGCACCGCCGGTACAAAGCTGTTGAAGGCGGCAGCTCACACCCCCTCTGTCAGGAGCAGGAAGAGAGAGAGAGAGAGCCACAGAAAAACAAAGTCAAAAATCAATACGTGCCCTTTGAGCTTTTAAGTATGCGAAGCACCATGCAGCATGTCCTTCAGGAAGCAGCTGCACACAGCCCCCCTGCTCACACCCCCCTACGTCAGCGCAAGAGAGAGAGAGAGAGAAAGTAAGCTGGGTAGCTTCTCAGCCATCTGCTAATAGCGTCCCTTGTATGAAATCAACTGGGCAAACCAACTGAGGAAGCATGTACCAGAAATTAAAAGACCCATTGTCTGCAGAAACCCGCGAAGCAGCGAAAAATCCGCGATATATATTTAAATATGCTTACATATAAAATCCGCGATGGAGTGAAGCCGCGAAAGGCGAAGCACGATATAGCGAGGGATCACTGTAATGGAAATTCGAATGATTTGTTCCACAATCAAAAAATATTCATATAAAAATGATTAATGCAAAATATAAAGTAAAAATACATCAAACAAATTAACCTGCACTTTACCTTTGAAAAGAATCGTGGCTGGTGTGAGGGAGACGAGAGAGAGGAAGGTTATTGTGCAGGATGACTCTTAGTCTAACTAATGGAATCACAGCTATCTTTTGGCTCACTGGAATCTTTTTCTTTTTTTGCGACTTTAACAAGGAACCTCTTCAATGACAGTTGCTTTTGCCCGAAGAGTCATTACATTTGGACACAAAATAAAAAAAATGCTTTACGCACTGTAAGGTTTCTAAACTCTTTTGGGACTCCCCCCAAAGGCACGACACGCAGAAGAGCGTCCCGAAGCAACCGCAGGCTCCCAGCACTGTAGCAATTCGCCGCAAAATTGAATCTGAAAAGATCACGGTCATGCTATAAGCGCCTGATATCGATGGGGGATGCAAGGAACATTATAAATGCAGGGCACAGTATTACTTAGCCACTAACCTGGCCACGACCTTGCCTGACTGCTGTGCCTGTGTATAAGAGAGTGGCAGATCCCTCTACAATAAATAACCTTGCTGTTGCTGTTTCAAAAGCTGGCTTTACTAAAGTGTTGGGACTCTGCTTTCTGTTTTGGGGGTGCAAGACAGGGACTCGCACATTACAACACACACACACACGCATGGTCACAATACTATAGTAAACAGTATAGTCTCGTATGAATGTTGACTATATGAGTGAGGCACACCGACTGAAGCCAAGCATGGGAGACGATTACCCACAATCCCGCAGAGGGAGAAAAACCATTGGCTCAGTTGTGATCACATGACACTCAGTAGACAAAGTGTATATGTACTACTCGTATTGCAAGACCTCGCTCGTTTATCAAGTTAAAATTTATTAAAAATTTTAGCTTGTCTTGCAAAAGACTCACAGACCAAGTTGCTTGCAATCCAAGGTTTTACTGCATTTGATTTTCTGTGTAGTGTCTCCGGTGCAGGTATGTCTTTTTAGAATATGCAGACCAAAACGGCACACAGTATTCCAGATGAGACCTCACTATTGTGATATATATCTTAATCATTATGAGTCATTTGACTTGTAATTTGACTTGTACTCCGCACATCATGCTATAAAACCTAATATCCTGTAAACCTTTATAACTGATTCTGTATACAGTCTATATGTAGACAGGGAAGAGTCCACTACAATTCCTAGGTTCTTTTTTACGTGCTTAGACTCAAGTTTGTACTAGTGAGAGCATCTTTGAAGTCCTTGGAGTCACCGTGCTAAAAATACAGCACCTGTAGAATTATGCAGACGAGAGTGGCCAAGTGCATATCTGTACTAAATGGCCAGCCCTGCTCTGGCAAGCAGAAGAAATAAAAAAAGCTAAATGGGGACCTAAAAAAAACTCTTCAAAATTATCAAAGACTTTGATAAACAATTCTGAAGGATCCATTTTAAGTCAAATAGTGAATAACGTATTAATGGAAATCTGTGCAAATAAGGGGTAAATGCCTTTAATTTAAGACAGAGGTCAGAAAGCAGCTTTTCACACAAAGGGCCATGTTAACTTAGAAAAAGTTACTGAGTCATGGAGTGAAAGAATAAACTTAGGCAACATTTAAAAGGTTTCTGGAAGAGATATTGGGTAACTCGGCAATCCAGCTTGATGGACTGGGTGGTACTCTCTTATTTGTGAGACAATTATGGTCTTGTGTCTTTCAGAAACTTTATTATAAATATAGATCTCTAATGCTGGGCAAACACTGTGTGATTTTTGCCATAATTTTAAACCTGATTTGCAGTCATGAACTGATTTTCTGATTGGGTCCTAAACAGAAAAAATAAAAGAGGAGTTGCAATTCTTATGGCATCTTATGATTGGGCTGTTGTACGATCAGAATAATTTCTGTCATATCAGAATTTTTACTTGGCTATCTTGTAATTTGAGCAGCCTCACAAGTCAATTTTCTGATGTCACCATCAAATTTCCTGAAATTCATTGTTTAGGGAATGCAGTCATGCTGATTTTCAATTTTGATGTCAGAAAAGCTAACTCTCGTATATTAACACATATACCAATGACAAAAGCATCTTAGGAAACATTTAATGAAGAAACCTTAAATAAATACACACTATGGCAAAATACATAGATTACATACCTCCTATTCTCTCTGTAAAATATGTACTGTAATATGTTCACATACTGTTGTCTTTTTTCTTTGTTGTACTTTCAGGGCACAGTACAAGAGCCAGCAACGCATGTCTTTTTTGAAATTTTGAGAGCCCTGTGGCTATAGTGTTGTTTTGAATGGTAAAGCTTTATTGTTAGGTCTGTACAGGTATTGTCTGAGCACCCACATTGTGGCATGTCAATTTGGGAGAATGTGCTCATTCTGTTTGAACATATAAATGAGTGGAGACTTAATCTTGCAGTGTCAGTAGTGATTTTACAAAAGAGTTTAGGAGGTACGCTCGAAAAACTTACAAGAACTTCTGAATTTCTCTATCTTTTAAGTTGTCAAGAAATGACAGATCAAAATCTACTGATGGAATGTCAAACACATTGGGGTTATTTTGCATAGGAGATGAAATGAAAATGTGTACTTTTTCAAGACTTCTATGGAAGGTACTTAATAGACAGTCAACATTTAGTGAACTCCATCTTAATAGCTGATCATTGTTTAATGTCCCAATTTCACATTTTAAGGACAGGTTAGAAAATAAAGGCTTGATAATGCATTGCTTTTATAGCTATGAAGCTAAATGTCTCTTTACCAGTGTTCATTGCTGCATGCAAAAACAACTAACATTATCATCATTTTCATTTCCATTGGAAGCTTAAAAGTATTATCCACTACATGCTACAGAGAAAAATAAGATCTTGGTCATTAGGTACAGTAAGCAGCTTTGAGCATTTCTAATTGCGCTACCTGTTTTGAAAAACCATTTTAAAGTAAAGGTTCAGAAATACCAATGACACATATGTACTACAGTGAACCTTTTCTGTAAAATGCTTTTTGCAAATTGTGTTTTTTTTTTTAAAAGAGAAGTGGTTGCTAACTGCAAGCATGAAGTTCTTGTCTCAAAGCTTACCAGAGCAGTGTGTAAGTCAAGTTCTGAAATGTGTCACCTCAGTTTGTTTTCAGGTGGTTGTGATTTTATAGGCTCCATGTGCCTCTTGATTTACTTTGTTGTCACAGACCCAGTGCAAGCTCACTTATCTGAAGGTCAGAGGTGGAGACATGATAGCCCTTTCATGTTTGATGAGCTAACAGCAATGTGTAGTAGAAACAGAGCTCACTTTGTTTCATTGCAAACTTTCTGGATAACAGGTTTGAGGTGAACAAGTGGTTGGCAGGAGCCCTTAGCAATGAGTGGTAAGTTATGAGGACCTGGTGTCCTGTTTTGCTTTTATCTATTAGGCATGGTGGGACTTGTTAAAGCTGGTCATGGTGATTGACAGTTTTAGTTCAAAATAGTGACTTAAGTAGGTAATGAGCAGTACAGTATTCCATTTAGTATAATGAATGGTAAATGCGGTTATGTGCTGTTTAAAAAGTTGACCGTAAATTGGATTAAGTGGTTTTGAAAAAGTATTTATGTGTATTTAAATAATCTTATAATTCTTCAGCATCATTTATTGTTTGCATTTCTGAAGCACACTCTCCCGCCCTCCAGACCTAAGCTGGATTGAGCAGGATAAGAATATTTTTATGGTATGTTATTTCATACTTGCATGATCAAATGCTTGTTTTATTCAAGAGGAGCTTTAAAGTAATGTCTTAAATTAGAGCTAATTTTCATCAGCCTTATGAGCAAGGAAGTGGAGAAGGATCTTTACTGTATTTTTCGTAGATGTTTATTAATTTTTCACACAGCACAGAGCATGGTGTGATGAGGCTTACTGTGAATGTTGCAATACAAGGCAAAGTTAGGTTCATTTTGATATTTAGTGGTGGTTCAGTTTTTATACCTCTTCTTTGGCAAATGCTATAAATCATTATTGTTTAAGATTATTTTGGTTTGTTCATTTTCTGATGAGTTTCTATTGGACACTTTTATTATTAATTACATTTTCCAGGAAAATGTTAGAAGTCCTTTGTTCAAAGATAAAATACAAATACAGTAGAGTCTCGCTTATCCGACATTCTGCCGGCCCGTTTATTTCGGATAAGCGAGACTCTATTGTATTTGTATTTTTTCTATGAACAAAGGAAAACAATGTCGGATTAATGGGAGGTGTTAAGAAAAAGCCTATTAAATGTCAAACTATGTTATAATTTTACACATTACGAACCTAATAATCATGTTTTACAACAAAACAACAGAAAAAATTAACTGAAAAAATGAACTTACAGTTACAGACTTGTCTGAAGTTAAATACATTATGTACTGTACTTAAAAAGTTCAGTCCTGTGATGATTTTAAAAAATGTTTGATCGTAGTCTGCTTTCCTGACGAGTGCCATTTCTTTGCTGCCAAGTCTCGCCATCTTTGCAGCATCATTTTGTCGATTCCTGTAGCTTCTTCTTGTTGCTCAATGTATTTAATTGCAGTTTCTAGAGCCTTAACTCTGTCACTCATATAGTCCACATCTGTACAAGCGTATACTGTTTACTACAGCATTGTGACTGCGTGTGTGTGTGTTTGTGCTGTGACGTGCGAGTCCCCGTCTTACACCCGAAAACACAAAGCTGAGTCTCAGTACTTCAGCAACACCAGCTTTATTCAGCTTGAAACAGCAACAGCGCGGTTATTTATTGTAACGGGATCTGCCACTGTCCTATGCACAGACACAGCAGTCAGGCAGGGCCGTGGCCAAGTAGTATTGTGCCCTGCGAATTTATAATGTTCCTTGTTCCTTGTATCACCCATCGATGGCAGGCACTTATAGCATGTCTGTGAACTTTTACGGCGAACTGCTACAGCGCTGGGAGACTGCGATTGCTTTGGGACGCTGTTCCGCATGTCATCCCGTTGGGTGGAATCCCACAAGAGTTTAGAAACTCACTCACACCAGCCATGATTCTTTTCAAAGGTAAAGTACATGATAATTTGTTTTATGTATTTTTACTTTATATTTTGTATTAATCATTTTGATATGAATAGTTTTGGGTTCTGGAACAAATCATCGGAGTTTCCATTATTTCTTATGGGGAAATTCGCTTTGGTATACCAGTGCTTTGGACTGCGAGCATGTTTCCGGAACGAATTAAGCTCGCAAACCGAGGTTCCACTGTAATTAGCTGAGGTAGAGTCAGGAGCAACAAAAGGTAGACTATGCTCACGCTCGCAACTTGCAGTTCTTGGTGGGACGTCGGATAAGCGAAGGTAGGATAAGCGAGACTCTACTGTACCAATAAATGCAAATAAAAGTACATTAAATTCTACCTGCAGATTCCATTCTTGCGTATCCATTTATCTGCTATTATAAAAATGTAAACCATTTTGTGACACCTGCAGTTTACTTGTGCCAATTCGCAGCCATGAGCAGCAGAAGTTAAATTCTGAGAGGCCTATCACGCATCACCGAAATGTGAGATTGAGTAATAACGGGTCTGTAATGGCCTTTAGATGTTTGGGACAGCACGTGTGCAACACTGAATGAATCAACACACCAGGCACGAGTAAGCTACTGAATCCCCTTTGTGATGGGGACTGGGGCTTGTAATTGTTCCTCATGAATGAAGAATTCCCTCGCAGAGATTAATTCCATGCCATCGCTACTAACAATTGAATGGTTTAATGATGTCCTTGGATCATCCCTGCTGTAGTGACTTATGAAGCACTTTGAAGATGACCGAACTTAACTACATAGGAAGTAAAAGTTATAACAAGGTTAAAGGGTGAACCTGCAAAAGGATCATTACCTAGCGTTGTGGTGCTACAGTGGAGGACCAGCATGTCTGCCACTTGCCAGTTACCCCACCCCCCCTTACTCCACTGGAACCTACCCACATTTTTTCCCCCATAGGATCACTGCTTCAGTATCTGTAAATTTTGTATTGGGGTTTTTTCCCCAGAGTGTAACCTCTATGAATAATAAGAATTAACTATACTGTATATGAAAAAGATCTAGATGCATTTCAGATTCAAGAACTGCTATATCAGTTTTATACAAATTTACAGTTGAATCCATCCATCTGAAGCTAATTTTGGCATGAATGGATAAAAGACATGAGCCAGCTAATATAGGACACTGTCAAGTACACAGCCGACACGGACAGTTAAGAAAGAAAAAGGCATATATTTGGACTTTGGGAAGACCTTTTCAAAAAATTCTGAGAACATATTAACTCTTCATAGACCTGGCTTAACTATTGCTACAAATTGTACAAGTGAAAAAGAGATAATTCAGCCCAGCTTGCCTTGTCTATTGGTTGGTTTAAACTTGATAGATACTTTTTGAAAGGCAGAAGGATGCCTTTCTTTAAAAAAAAAATAAAAAACATAAAATTGTTATTGAACCGCTTCTTGAATTTTTTAATATTTTCTATTTCAAAGTTCAGTATTTATTTTTAAATTATTTGTAGATAATTTGCATAGCCACACAGGATGGCCAGAACTTTATTAACGTAGAGTAAACCTGTTTTATCATGGTTCATCAAATCTTCTGCAGGGCTCTGTTAGCCAGAGTTCAATCTGTAAGAGTGTTGCTTATGAAATGGTCCAGTGGCAAAAGGCATAGAATTGTGCAACAAAACATGAAAAAACATATGAGGTGTGTGATTTTTTTTTTTTTGCTGAACCTCAGGTGGCCTTCTTGTGGCTCAGGCATTAGACTGTAGTCCAGTTGGTTGCCAGCACAGCACATTTTGTGACGCTGAGTAACTCATTAAACCCACAACTGCGTATGATGTGAAAAGTATCTGGAAATAATTGAATGATTGTATAAAGTGCTTTGTGATGCTGCTTATCATGGAAAAGTACTATACAAAATCACAGGGTTTACAAATGTGTTCTTACTTTAGATTCACTGTATGATCATGGTCAAGCCACATGACCTACTAGTGATCTAATAGTAGAAATAAGGAAAAAACTGTACTGTAAGTGTGAAGCACTTTGAAATGGTGTTCACTATGGAAACATGCTATACAAAATTACAGAAGTGCAAGTTCGGCCCCACCAATCACTTGCATGACCATTACAGTAGTTGAATTATCATTTTATTAGGATACAAAATATTCAGGTTATTGTAATAATAATAAAAAATGGTTAAATGAAAACAAAATTAACACTTTTTATTCAATGTTTATCATACTCTGCATTACTTGAAGTAGTGCTTTTATTTTCCTCTTGTCAATAAGTATTATTTTTGACAGTAAGCAATTGTTTTACTAGTCCTTTCAAGTTCATTTTCACTCAATGATACTTTATTCCTTTTTAGTTTACAGGACTTAAATGCAGAGAATTCAATATTTTGTAAATCAGATTCTTAGATATTTTTTAATTAAATATTTTGGAATCAAAAGAAATAAATTAAACACTTTAAGTTTACATATTTAAAGCAATAAATAAGGATGACGTTAATCTTTGCCCTCCCCAATTTCATTTTAGCAAACCCCCCCTATCCGTTTATGTTACGGCTCCATGCCAGGAGGGTTGTTGTCATGGCAATAATACATATTTAATGCTGTCTTTGGATGGTTGAAACAGAATGTTGAATGACAGCCACTGTAGTGCTCGCTTTTCTCTCTTCCCTTGACCAGAAACATAATGTACCCCTGCTGAAAGTGTAATTGGGCACCTAGTGTGCTATAACCAAGAGTTAACGTTCCTTAAAATGTTTTTTATTTGCTAGGCTTGCAAGAACTGCATTTGACTCCAAATACCACTGTATGTATTCCTCTATTCAGGCAGCTTGCAATATAAGATGCTGAAAGGCTCTGCAAGTGATCTTCTAAATGTAGCCACTTCCAATATCATTTAGTGTTTTTGGCCAATCTTTTCAAAGACCGAATTTCTTGATCTGTTTTAAATTCACATAATGAGTCTTTTTTGTGTTCTCTTGTTACTAACCTTATTAATGGAGTTTTAGGATCTTGACTGTAAGGTTAAATGCTTGCAACTACGTTTGCTAATAAAACACCAAAAGTGTTTATTTTATTTATGAAATAAATAAACTGTTATGGAATGCATGATAGTTAACTGAGGACAATTTTGAGATGATCATTAAAGAGTAGTAGAATGGCAGAGTAGTTGACTATTCTGTTGTTGCCTTAAAATTTCCCGTTTTCTTCAGGTAGCTTAAGTTTATCTGGCATAATGAGCAACCTTCAACTTTCCACTGCCCCATCACAAGAGTTTTGTCTTGAAATCCCCTGTTGTCTAAACCAATGTGTAATCCAGCAAACCATAACCAGGTATGGCATTAGTTGACCTGGAAAATATATAAAAACATCATTTTGTGTCCCCAGAGCACCATTTTGCACAATATCAATACAGTTAGTATTGAAATATGGTTGAGTAAATTGCTGCTGTTTCCTTAAATGTAAGAAGCAGCAAACCATGAGATTTGATGTGTGTTATAAACAGGGCTGGACCGACTCTGACTCCTAATAAATTTAAATTGTAATGAAAAAAATATAGCAAGTTCAAATGTCCCATTTCACAAACAATAGTCATAATTAAGTACTTCTCTGATGTAAGAATAAAGCCCAGTGCATAGTTGTGTTACTACTAGTGTGAAGTTCAGCTGAGCTATTATACAACCTGACATTCACATATTGTAATCTGAATTATGGTACATTACAAAAAGTATTTTCATTTTATTTCAGATATAATGTGTTTAACAAGTTAATTTGAGTATAAACAAGTGTAATAATGTAGGTGGAGGTGTGTGCTATGTCCTGATATGTGTTCAGGGGTTCTTGTCTGTTGTTTATACTGGCCAATACAGTAGAGAGTCAGCTTCCTAGCCAGTAGTTCTGTGGTTAAATGATGACGTGTATGTTTCCTTCCTTCAATCAACATGGAAAATACATTAGCATATTAAATGCAGAGGAGTCGGAGTCAGAAGTACTGGAAACTAAGCAGTCAGAGTCAGAGTCGAAGGATTTATCTACCGACTCCACAGCCCTGGTTAACACACAAACACAATGAGAATTAACAATGCCTAAAGGCAAAGTTTGAGGTTTGGATTGGGAGATGAAAAGATTTACTATCAGAGACCAGCAGGAATAAAGTCAAAGAGCAAGCAGCGATCTCAAAGCCAGGTGTAGTGATGATGAAAAGATTCCCAGTTGTTTTGTCTTGGTAGAGTAATATATTACTCTACTTTCCCCTTTTGTATTATTGTATTAATATGTAGCCTTTGTCAGAATGCCTCAAATCTCCCTGACTTACCACTGTTTATAAGGTACTGTACCATATAACGTCTCCCCACCTTCCCTTCTACATCTATAACTTCAGGCAGTTAGGTGTAGTAAAAGACAAACAGGAGTTAAGTTACAATTTAAACAATGTATTATTGATAATATTCATAAATAATAACAATATGCAAAGTACATTTGAATATTGGCAACCATACAACCTGATAAATGGTGATGTGTAGTTTCAGGCGGAACACAGACTTGTTAGTTACTTAAAATGTCTCTAGTTAAGGCATCATTTGTGGTCAGCTTTCTTCAGAACAGGCCGCATGCCTGTCTCATTTTGGTTGCCGAGCTGTGATAGATAGATACTTTATTAATCCCAGGCGTGAGGCGTCTTTCTTCTTAATGCTGCCACCCCAGCACACCACCGCGTAGAAGAGGGCGCTCGCCACAACCGTCTGGTAGAACATCTGCAGCATCTTATTGCAGATGTTGAAGGACGCTAGCCTTCTAAGGAAGTATAACCGGCTCTGTCCTTTCTTACACAGAGCATCAGTATTGGCAGTCCAGTCTAATTTATCATCCATAATAATAATATATAATATAATATAATATAATAATAATATGTGATCTTCATTGTGTTGTCCTTTTCAGTTCATGATGTGTGATGGTCTTTTATCAGTTTGGTAAGAGAGAGAGAGCAAGGTAAATCAAGCAAATTTATAGGTTTTCTGTCCAACCCCTAGAGCCAATAGGCCGTCATGGTACTTAAAGGCTTTTGATACAAGCCAGTTCCAAACAGCCATACTTTAGACGAATGGGGGGACAGAACATCTTCACACCTGCCCTCCAAACCATATGTTAAGGTAAAGCTTGGCAGTTAGGCAGCCTGGCTTTCCTGTGGGGGTTGACTGAGAGACTTCAGCAGAGAAATATTGGTCAAACTTGTTTGAGGCACTTCCCTCAATTACAAAGAGGCTCATTCCTAAAAGGGGGGAAGGGGTTCTTAAACCATTAAACCATTGCTGTTATTATCAATAATGTAACACTAATATTACATTGCTTTGTCTAAGTTACAAATAAAGATGCACGCTGAGGAGTTGCAGTCAGATCATTTGCTGGCGAGCTGCGTTTTCTGCTTGTCGCGCTTTGTGTTGATCATTTTAAAGCCTGTACAGCAGCTGTCCTTTTGCCACTTCACGTCTCAGCTGCTCGCGTTGTGAAAGGGGGGTGGGACTGAACGCACACTAAGGAGAAGCGGTCAGATCATCTGCTGGCTTCCTGCTGCTGCTGCTGGCAAGCTGCGTGTTCTGCTTGTCACTTGTCGATGTTTTAAGCGCTTGGAGCACATGATGTCTGTCTGCCAAAAGCATTCCAACAACTGCTTGGTTAGATGTCCATGAACTTGTTTTAAATGTTGTCTCACTGCCTTGTCTCGCATGACGTTAAAGTGTCTTTCGCGGGACGTCAAATTGTCTTCCGAGAAGATCACGTATCGTCTCCCTCGTCTCCCTCCCAGAATTTTTTTTTATAATAGAGAGACTATTTTAATGGATCAAAACGTGTGTATGCATTTTGTTCAGCTTTGAGACATACGTTACAGTTGTTTTGGTAGTACAATGCCTGCTTTGCCAATTGTGATAGCAGTCTTGGTGATGGAAATATAATCTGTTGTAGACCACATCTGATCTGCATAATCTTGGTAAAAAGCCACACACAATTAAGCTATTTTATTTTGGTGAAAAAAGTTACAATCTTCCTTTTTAACACATCAATTGGCTGTAAAATATAATTGTTAATGCTGACTTGTAGCTAGGTGGATTCTTCATCATTAACCAGGAAATTACTGGTTTGATATATTTTGGTATTCAAATATTTTATACGATGGAATTCACACTTATGAGCACTTTCTTGTTCTCAGCCTCAGTAGATTAGCTCCTGAGTGCTAAGTATTGGTTTTGGGTCCAGATTAATTAGACTTGGGTGCCGAGGGACTAAATTTTGATGTCTTAGATCCTGATCTCACCATGTGGCCATATTGGTGCTGCTGATTTTGGCTATGCACTAACTACAGAAGCGCGTACAAAAACTGAGGCTTAGTCAGAAATTGCCAAAATATGGTTAACAAACCAAGTAGTCTGATTTTTGATTTGCCTAATCGCTGTGATCCTACAAAAGGCATATTTTCCCCACCAGTTATATTTCCACCATACATTTTTGGCAGGAAAGCTTAAGACATACATATTATTGGGCATGCAACATTGAAATGTACCCTTGACTTGCACAAAACAGATTGAACTTTTTGTAAGAACCAAATCCTCTAAATTAATGTTAATGGTAAATTTACCTTAGTTTGCTTAGCTTTGAACTTGAATATAATGTAGCTTAACATAGACAATGGAAGATTCAGTATTACCCCCTTTAAGTTAAAGGTTATGTTCATAATGTTAGCTCTGTGTGACAATAGAATAGCCCTTAGATTGAAGTTAGACAGCTAGAAAGAAACATGAACTGTTAGACAGATAAGCATTAAAGGCATATAGATTTCTGATTGTTATGTACATTGTGTACATTTTGTATGTTATGTATGTGAATGCAGTGAATGTGATATCTTATAGAAACCTTAGGATATGTAACCTAGATACTTATTCATCAAACAGAATACCATAGGTTTGTTTCTCTTTTCTCCTTTTTGCATGCTTTATCAGCTTTTTTCTTATTTTTGTGCAAACTGTTTGCTTTTAAATTCAGTAAAACCTTTAACATGAAGACACTTGGACTGTGGAGTTTTTTTATGCAAGCCGAGGCATACTAGTGCTGGAATGCCTTTCTGGAAGCATTTGAACATTTTTAATTATTTTAAAATCCTTGACAAACACAGTTACACTTAATATTTTGTGCATTTTTGAGCTCTTCATCATCTGTTTGTAACATTCCTGAGTCCCCTAAATCATGTCTTTGAGATTGGGGAGTAGTCACGATTCTCTGGTATCTTGCCATTGTGGAGGGTGGGAGCAGCAGTCTAAAGTAAACAGTTGCATACCCAGAAGGGCAGGGTTTGAAGTGCCCAAGGGCAGGGTTTGAATTGCCCAGATGGGCAAGGTTCGAAGTTTACAGTCACATTTTCAGAAGGGGGTGATTTAGCAGTCCACACACTCCTGCCTGACCCCTGTTTGTACAGGGAAAGGGGGTTGATTCTTATCCTCTAATTGTCACCTGAGCAGTCATTCCACCATGAAACTGGTGGAGGATGTTAACAAATTTGTTGGGAGGAAATTCAGGCATTTCATCCAGAATGGTGAAATCTGCATTGGGGTCCTGGTTAAGTAGGGTATTAAAGTGTTCAGGTTACCTCATCAGAATGCTGTTCTGGTTCTTCAAGACTATTAGACCGTCTGCTGTTTTCAGGGTGATGCAGTGATTTAGTGGACTGTAAGTAGCTCTGACAGCATTATAAAAATTATGCATGTCATTTCTCTGTCAGCAAGTGATTGAATTTTCTGTGCCTTTTTTATCTATCACTCATTCTGTATGGTCCGAATAGCCCTCTGTACTTCTCGCTGAACTATCTTCCATGACTGCCTGATGGTACTGGATGAGAGGTTATTAAGAGTTGCCTTGGTTGCTTTATGCAAGTTCTTCAGCAGGTCATGAAATGTCTCCGAGTTGTCATCAAACCAGTCTTGATAGTTCTTGCTAGTGCTAGGCAGTATGACCAAAATTCTATATCACGGTATTTTTCAAAATTATACCGGTTTCACGGTATTGGACGGTATTTTTTTCCGATGAATGAGTGGATGTTAATCACATTTTCCACTGCAATTACTGCAGTAGACTGGCTACGAATATCCTATTCCACTGTCATGAGAATTGTACATTGTACAAAAAAACATTTTAATGTGCACACAAATATTAATACAGGTTTGCATGGGCCCATAAAGTGATAGTTTTCAAGGGGGTGGCACTAATGAAGAGAAGGAATCACATTGCATGACAGTTGCTGTCAAAATATAGAACCTTTTTATTGAACAAATTTTGCAAACAACTTAAACTATAATTTTGACAACATATCTTCAACCATCCAAAGAGGCATTTAGACTTAGTAAAATATCCAGAGGTGCTTGTTAAAAGTTGTGTTGCACTAAACATGTCTTAGAAAAGTAATAAATAGTAAATATTTTTTGTAAACCAACTACACTTTCTGTTAATGTTAACAATCTCTGTCCACTGACACATTAGCTATCTGGATTATAATGGTGTTGGTTATCTTGTTTCACCGCTTGCTTTTTTTGTCGTAGGCAGTAACTCTAGCAGATGCGTCTACAAGCGACATTTGACTCAAGTGTTCTCTAGCTTTTTCAGTATTACATGAGGGTGTGGAGGATGCCAATCTTAGTTCCATACATTCATGGTACTCCACAGCATGTTTGCGGCTAAGGTGGTGCAGCAAATTACTCATGTTGCCGCCTCTGGCTACAACTTTAGCTCAACGGCATTTGTAGTAAATAGTTGTTTAGTCCACATCCGATCTTTCTTTTAAAAGCAAAGTATCTCCAGACAACAGACATGGCTCCTTTTTTCGGCAAAGTTCTTCTGTTTCGTCATGTTCAACTTTATCATCTGCTACAGCTTCAGTTTTGGAATGTTCTCTGTCCATTTTCACCTCTCAATACCTCCACTAACGCATGTTCTCTGTTGCATACGTGTTTAGCGGTGTAGCAGTGAAAAAGGTCCCCCCTTAAACAGTTTCCCACTGCACCATGTTCTGAATGTTGTTTAGGCTATTTAAACTGGTGTTGCGGTATAAGAAAAATCCATATCATAACAAAAATAAAAAACGGTTTTCGGTATGAACTCATACACCTTCCAGCACTAGTTCTTGCTCTTACAGCCAATGGTTTGGGTTACTGACTCATAGGGAGCTGAGCTAATGTAATCCCACTTCTGGTCCATGTTGCTCAAGGAAGGCTCAATTTTCCCTAGTTTCTCAGCTAGGGTGCGACAGAACTTGTTTCTTACATCAATGTTTGCCAGGCGATTGCAATCTAGTGGCCTCCCATTGGACCCTTGCATCCGCAAAGGGGGTGGACTTTCATTGGTCTCTTGGTCATAATCATATGGTGATCTGTCCAGCATTCTGTACCTCTCATGGCATGGGTGATGAGAGCATCCCTGATGTCAGTACATCTCACTATAACATAACCATTTAGTTTAGTGGTTTCTGAAATCCACCCATTGGGGGATTCTAATCACTTTTTGGGGTTTGAATATTTTTTCTTGTAATAAATAAATGCATATTAATCATTTGTTGTTAATTTGTAAGGTGAGATGGTGATTGCCTGAGTTTTGGATGTTATTCTAGTCATTGTGTGTTGATCTCTTAAGGGCATTTTTACCATTTTGATTTGTTGACACAAATGCTGATTGTTAAGTTCCTGTATAAATACCACCACTCACTCCTTAGTTTAACTTACCACTACTCCCACCTTCATGCATGTGAATTATTTTTTTTCTGCTTTTTTCAGTAATTATGTTCCTTTCTCCAGAGTATTGTTTATGTATGTGTAATGTGTTTTTCATTTCCTTCAGTTTAAACCCTGTGCACTTTTCTTTTGACAGTCTCCCAAGAATCGTGCCTCCTGGACCAAGTCCTGGAACTGATTATGAATGAGCGTCAAACAAATATCAACAGCATTTTTCTTACTGAAGACATTGACAAACCCCAAATTGTAAAGAGTCGAGTTCAGAGGTTAAAGCAAGTCATGCAAAAACGAGCTGCCCACGCCCAGAAAAACATGACCACCGTTACGAAAAAGAAGGTGCAGAACTTTCTGCAGAGGAATGCATTTGTATTTTTCACTGTAGTGGCTGTAATACTGGGTAAGCATGCTTTATTTTCTGATACCTGGTTTTCCTTAAAGGCTGTACATAGAGATTTATGGCTGATTTATTGTTTGCTTGGTAAGGCTTCCTATAAGCTATTGTTTGCAGTTTAATAGTACACATTCTGTCAGTTAATTTATTCTATTAACATTTTTTTTTACTGTGGGCCGAAGAGGTTAATGTTCAATATGCTACAATCTTCCTTATGAGTTAGTAATTGTAGTTTGCTCTTATCTATCTTAACTCACACAGTCAACAGAAGCAATTAAGACGACAGATAGGATGCTAGGTTTTATAGTTTATTCCATGGAGAATAAGTCGAGATCTAGGTTTCATTTAAGCTATGTAACACATTTACGAAGCATCATGTAGAGAACTGTGTGCAGTTTCAGTCCTACTATTACAAAGAGACATATCCACACTAGAGAAAGTCTTGATTACAGAGACCAGACTTGCCTAGGAATATGATAGATAGATAGACAGATAGATACTTTATTAATCCCAAGGGAAAATTCACAAATGATGTGCGAACTATGAAGAATGACTGATGGAGTTGAACTTTATTCATTTCAGCAAATGGATATTAAGAGGTAATGTGATTTTAAGTCTTTATAATTATGAATGGTGTAAAATACTAAATTAATTGTCACTAAGACCATGCGGACATAGATAGGAACTTAAATATAAATTTCACACAAATATTGAAAAATTTTTCTTTGCGCAGAGAACCACAGTCGCATGGAATAGGTAACCAGGTAGTGTGGCAGATAAAACTTTGGAGATCTTTGAAATTCACTTTGATTTTATTTTAGAGAAATTAAGGGAATAGAATAGAGTAGCTTTGTTAGGCTCATTGCCCAGTTCTAGCCAAAATTGTTCTAATGTTTTAATGGTATTGGATTTTTTTTCATTCAATAACTCACACAATAATCACAAAATGTGTTATTTGTTCAGGTTTTCTGATCTAATATTAGATTTTGGTGGAAGTTCTGAAAATATATACCTTTGAAATAATAGAGGAAATCAAGAAGGGGTAAATACTTGACATGGCAATGTATATGGTAACAATTTATTCTCAATTTAATCACTCCTTCAAAGTGACATTATAATAGGTTTAAAAAATAGAATAAGAATTCCCTCAAAAATACACTTTAGAAATTGGGAAATGGATGGAAGGATAGATAGATACTTATTAATCCCCAAGGGGAAATTCATATACTCCAGCAGTAGCATACTGATAAAAAAACAATATTAAACTAAAGAGTGATAAAAATGCAGGTATAACAGACAGTAACTTTGTATAATGTTAACGTTTACTCCCCCGGGTGGAACTGAAGAGTCGCATAGTGTGGGGGGAGGAACAATCTCCTCAGTCTGTCAGTGGAGCAGGACAGTGAAGCAGTCTGTCGCTGAAGCTGCTCCTCTGTCTGGAGATGATACTTTTCAGTGGATGCAGTGGATTCTCCATGATTGACATGAGGCTGCTTAGCGCCCATCGCTCTGCCACAGATGTCAAACTCGGATTATTCAGATTATTTAATCCATTTCACAGAAAGTAGATTTGATTTTTTGAGAGGACACTTGCTGACTTTTGAATCCTGCTGGGACACTTAAACACTCAAGAGGTGAATTACAAAAATACCTGGAGGAGCATGATTGAGGAAATCTAGGTCAACCAATGTGGCAATTTTTGGAATTTGTGATAGTTACAAACTGTTCATAGCAAACACCATGCTAAAACACAAAGTTGCATATAAATTTACCTTATATCAGAGTAAACAGTAGGTCAAGAAAGTGATAGATATAGCAGTGGCTGAAGCTAAATATATTTATCAGTGTTCTCCCCAGAAATGTTTTCCAGCCGGGTGACATGAAAAAGTAGCCGGGTGGGGCGGGACAGGGAAATTTGGTGGTGGGGAAAATTAAATGTGCACTATTTTTATTAGTTAATTATTATTAACTATTTTCCAATGCTCAATATGGCTTCCTTTTTTTAAGGTTTGACACTTGTGCCAGAATATTTTTATTAAATTTAAGAAGTATCCAATTCAGGATCCTGCAACCCTAACAAAAATTTTAAATAACAATTGTTATGACATAAACCAAGAGGCACAGGTATTGTTGCTGTCGGGAAGAAAAGTGAAAACAATGGAAAAAAAAAGTATGGGAAACCTAATGAAGAAAAATTTTAAAAATATTCTTCAAAGCCAGCTTGCACATGCAGAAGGTGTCTTCAGCTAAATATTTATTCCTCTTTTTTCCAAGAAGCCCAGTTGTCTGCAGCTTTCCCAAAATCAAAGTCCCCAGGATCTGGACCCTCCAAGGAGGTCAGCATGAAATTATTTAGCGTGCTTTGATTCATGCAATTTCTCAAACATGTCTTGATCCTTTTAAGGGCAGAAAACCCCCTTTCACATTCAGCTGTGCTCACTGGGATCACTAGCCCAACATGAGCTAGTTTGGCTAAATTTGGAAACAACTTTTTGAGCTCTGATGTCATTGCCGTTTTTAGTAAAATCTGTTTTGGACTGAAGTCTTTGTATGATTGACTTCTGATCATTTTTGACGCAACTGTCCATTCTTGCCTGCTACTTTCAAATTTTAAAATTGGAGGGCTACCGTTTTTGGAGTAATGATCGAAAGAATTTCAGCAGACCCACTTGAATCGTGAGTTTCTGCACTGAAAACTTTTGAAAAGCTGGAAATAATTGGCATGTCAGGGAGTCTTGCATCTAGGAGCTTCACAACTGTCTCTAGGTATCTATCATATATTACAGTTTTGAATGACATTACATCACTCTGTGTATAAACAATGCGGAGATCTTACCATTCTTCTGCCAGACAATGATGAAGGCTGTGAAAATATCTCCCAGGAGTGTGTTTCATGTCCATGATGGACAATTTTGTGGCAAGCAAAATTGGCTCTATTTTGGTAAGATTGACATCTTGCCTTTGCCAAGCCTTAGATAAGTTGGACAATAAAGGTAATACGTCTGAAAGCATCATCAGAGAGGAAACAAAATTGAACGTTTTAATACATCTGCTTAATCCTTCAGCTGTGATGTCATTTCATTCAGTGGCCTCTCTTTCCAGTGCAGCTATGACACTCATCATACACTGTCGTAGTGACTGTACTGCAGAGTCATGAGACAGCCATCTAGTGTCACTGGTCATTTTCAGATTAATCTGGGGAATGTTCAGAATATTTTGGATTTCCGTTAAACCCGCCATCCTAACTGAAGAATTTTGGAAGAAATAGAACAGCTGCCTTAAGATATCGTTCAGTTTTGTTAAATAAGGTACAGCAGCTGCTGTTTGGGCACTTGCAAGGGCCAATAGGTGGTTTACACAGTGGCAGTTGACAAGAGTCCATATGTTTTATCTTTAAGCAGTTTTGCCACACCTTTCTGTTTCCCAATCATAACAGCCGCTCCATCTGACCCTAGTCCAACCAGATTAGCAGTTTTCTAGCCTAGAGTGTCCATAGTCTCACTCAGTGTGTTGGTTATAGTCTTCACTTTGCCATCAATCATATTGCGGATTGAGACAAAACTAATTCTGACCTCTTTAGTGACCTGGCAAACATATTTAATGTAAATAATTAATTGTTTTACAACTGAGATGTCTGTGGTTTCATCACATAAAAAACTGAAAAAATTTTCAGCATGTATATTTTTCAGTATGTTAGACTTTATTTCTGATGATAAGACATCCAGCAGCTCTTGTATTATTCTTTCAGTGTTGTAATGTGCATTTTTACCAACACTGAGATGTTGTGAAAAGGAACAATCCATTTCTTTACAGAGTCCCAACAGCTTTTCAAACAACGTTGTATGTGGCAACTCATTTTTTGCCAACCAATACATGGATCTTAAAGCTCCCACAAAGGCATCTCTCTAAGTTATTTAACACAGATACAGATCTTTCAATTTGACCGATTCCAGTTTGCTGTAGCGCACGCTTTCCTAAAAGGTCAGCAGAAGACTCAATGTGTGTTTTACTTTTTTCATGGTCCAGAAAGCTTTCTTTTCGAATTCTTGTGCATGGCACGTTTACCCAAGGTAACTCCCTCCTTGGGGGTTGTTTGTTTGAATATTTCATGCACAATGAGCACCACATACCATTTTTTTTGACCGTTAGCCAATCAAAATCTTTAAACCATTATTTGTTTATGCGGGATAAGCGGTGCTTAGATTTATCAGTTGAGTGTGTGCTGAAGAGATTTCCCCTGATGGACCAGCCTCTGCAATGTCTTTGTTTGAAATTGTCACATCAGGAGTTGACGCTGCACCTTCATTAGTTTGTGGTGTATCTTTTCTGAAATAACTGAGCAGTGTTGTTTTCTGAACACTTTTTTTACTCATGTTGGTAAAACGTGTGGAAAAAATTAAAAGTACCTAGGAATAAGACTGTTGAGTGGGAAAGTAGGAGCCTGTTGGATATTCAATGCACACTTGCACTACGGCAGGGCAAGATATGAACAAAAAAGGAATGGCATATGGGTCATTTTAACAAAACCCTCAGTAATTCAGTGACAAAAATTTTGCTCAGGACACAGTGTGTGTTGCAAGGGTTTCTGCACACTTTTTGCAATATGGACGCAGGTCCAAATATGAACAAATATAAGAACGGCAGATGGGGTCACTTTAACAAAACACTCCGTATAAGCAAATATAAAAATGGCAGAGGGAGTCACTTTAACAGGAACCACAGTGAGTGCTACAAGGATTTTTGCATACATACATACATCTAATGCTTAAACAACTGTATATATATATATTAGTTTGCTATGTACTGAACAAGAAGAGAGCAGCTGTATGCTTAGCGGCACTACACTGACTGCACTGACACTGAGAACAGAGACGTCACTTCCTGACGCCTTGTTTTCTGATACAGGCTGGTTCCACTAGTCTTTATTTTTATTTTATCAGTCCTCCTCTCTCCCGCCCACCTCCACATCCTCTTTGCTTGTGAGCTGCCGCTCTGCCCCCACTATTAGCATGTACAAGCCCCTCTCACCCGTCCACCTCCCTATACTCCTTGCTACTGTATTTAGCTGCTACGCCCCCGCTATTACCATGTACAGCCCCCTCTCGAAAGCCCACTTCCCCATACTCTTTGCTTGTGAACCCCGCTTTGCCTCATCCCTGCTATTAGCTTGTTCAGCATCGAATGATCGGAAACATCCCGTCCCACGCCTATCCCCTCGCCACTTGCGATCCTGCTTTTAAACTATTTTCCCACCCGCCCGCTCCTCCCTTGCCATCTCTGCAGATCATTAGATCTGCCTGTGCCTGTAGATCTGAGGCGGTCATCTCGCAATGTCATGCTGGGCGAAGCGCCTGGCTAAAAGACGCTAGGGAGAACACTGTTTATTAAGTCCCATCAATATAAGAAGTGATATATGGCCAGTTGAAAATGCAGACATTCAAATCATTAACTTCAGTTTTCTGTTTTCTTGGAGGAAATAAACCAATAGGGCGCTGACTGCCCTTTATAACTGGAATAGTAACTTTTTGGTGACTTAGGCCAACTGACATGTTTCTCTTCCTAGGCATTCCACAGTATAACATAAACAGGTTGAAATTCACAATTATTAGAGCTTTGTAACTATATGGAGTAAAAGGAAAAAAATGTTGTTCCCATAATAACCTCTGTTTGAGTAGTATTAACAAATAAACAGACTTGCCATATAAACAGGAGATCTGCTGGTCTGCTCGGGGTTTCCTAAACTAATGTAATAAGTCATCAGCCTGGATGTAACCCCTTCAACTCATTAGGCATTACTTACAAAGCAGGCTGATCAATCTACAGCTTTGGAGCTAAAGACTTTAACTCACGTGGTAGTTTTCTTTTTTTGTTGGAACCATTATTGGAACAGCATCTTTCCACTTTAATGTACACTCTGGTATGTGCACAAGTTAAGTTAATTAAATAGAGTCTAAGCTATTTAAAGCTTCAAGTCTAAGAAAGAGAATTTTGAATTTGGACCTAAACTTAAGTTGACGCCTGTATAGAGACTTAAGTATGAGAGTTATATTGTTGTACACATTAGTTGTTGTAATAATCATGCCTGCAGCTGCATTCTGAATGAACTGAAAGCTAAGCAACATTTAGACAGTGGTGTCATAGTCATCAATTTGGCTTGAAGTAAGTGTACAAACTAAGTTGGAATGGGTGCTTAAACGCTGGTCTCAACTGAAGATCTAGTTGAGGAATGAAAGGAGCATTTTTGGGAACTTCTAAACTTTCTTCTCCTGCTGGCACAGCCTCAGAGTTGAAAGCAGCGCTTCACTGGATAGAAAAGGAAGCAGTTGAGATACTTCTGTGTCTAGTAAAGTTGCCTCCTTGGTGTCCTGTGATAGGGTTTTAGCTAAAATATGCTAGTGAGAAGAGACCCCAAGGTATACATAGAGTGTATTGGAGAAACCATGTCATTTGCTGACAGTATGGTTGATTCCCCATGAGAAATTCCAAAATGTTGCTAAGGATTTTATAGCCCGATTTGGGAATTTTAGCATGTTGTTACTGTGACCTTCATTAGGACAAGCAGATGGAAAGTGAGTCAGATTAAATTAGCACATGAGCAGATGTGCACTTTATCACCTTTGCTTTCATGTAACAACATAATGTAATTTTGCAATCAAAATACAGATTTCAGTGACCTCTAAGAATCTCAGTAAGCCTCCAGGTATGGCACTATAAAAATGTCAAGCTTGATTGCCATTAAAAAGTTTTAAAAAATACATTCATGAATTCTTACCTATATTTTCGTTAAATTTACCCATTTAATCTTATTCTTTGATAGTATGAACTGAAACCTACTTGAACAGGAAGTTTCTGTGGGTTGTAATACATTTGAAAATGTGATGGGAATTCTGCACAGATTGATAAGAAAGTAAGAAAAAGAGAAAAGAAAATGACAAATGGAAGAAATAAAAAGACATGTCAGGATGAGAAAGGAGTGACAATTGGACTGTAAAGACAAAAATATTGAGCAGATAGGAAAATCTCTGGTGTTTCATATGGAGAAACAAGCAGGGAACCCAGGAGTGAAAGAGAAGAAAAAAGAAATTTGTCCAGAATCTGTAACAGATGGTCATGAATTTATTTATTAAGCACTCTGATTGCTGTTTGCCCAGGATGGTCTTTTCCATTGTAAAATGATTTTTGTATATTTAGTGAGACAAGACAAAGTTAAATTTGCTTTTTATTTTTCATAACTGGTTTTTCAGTAGTTAATTTGTTAAGCTACTATTTTGCATTTTGAGGTGGTATGCTTTGAAGTTAGAGTTTAATATAAATACCAATTCAGAATTTGTGAATGTGCAGACCTTTTTTCCTTAAAAGCTGATCTAATTTAATTTCATCCATAGTGATTTGTTTGGCACATTAACATGACGATATGTCTTAAGATATGAAAGTATTATAGTGGCACATTCTTGACTGTTGCTGTAGATCCAGATGGAATTCGTGTTTACTGAGACCAATCCAGGACGACGTGCTGCCATGTTAACAAGAGAACCCAAATCTGGCTCTCCCACTTCTGTTTATGTTTCCTCCTCCTCAAATTTCATTTACTAGGCAATTTATAAAGTCATTTTATGTAGCAGATATTTAATAGTATCAGTTTAAATATAGTAAATACTATAAATATAATACATACTAGGGGACTTTGCCCCCTTCTCGCTTCGCTCGCCAACCCCTGGGCCGGCGCTATGTGCAAACCACTTTGCGCTTCTGCCGCTCGCATACGAGATGTGAATTTACAATTTAAACAGATTGTTATTTTCATGGGAATTGTTAACATATGCATAATAGAACTAACTATTTTTACATTACAGCGAGTATCAAGATCTCCTTTGTTGTCTAATGTTATCCGGGTAAGATGTACTACATTATCTTTTTTGGATAAATCCTTCTTTCAACAGTAATTTGTGCGGTGGAAGACCGGACGGTGTTAACGATTTGTAGTTATTTTTCGGAATATTGTAAGTTGATGTTTTCTTCTTCTGCACAATCACCACCAACTGTTTCAGCATAGTCTATTAATACGCATTTAACCAATTTGCCATGTAACCAATCGACAATTTTCACATTAATTCATTTGACTTCATTGTTTCTCAGTGCTAGGATTGCCTGTGTACTCATTTCTTCTGTTGATATCCCTTCCCTGAAATTCATCAATAAGATTTGGACATAATATGTTTTCTTTAATTCGGAACTTAAAGTGAGGAAAATGTAAAAATTTATAAGAGCTGAGAGAGCAGGAAATGTTTCTGTTAAAAACATTCACACGAATGAGATGTGAGTGGACCGTGTGCGTGTTTGAATATGGTTGAGAGGAGGGCATAACTTGAAACAATCTCATGTCAAAAGTCTCGTCTCGTGGGACTTGAAAAAATCTCTTCAAAAAAAGTCTTGTCTCATCGCAGGATTTTTTTTAATATAATACTACGGGGCTCTGCCCCCTGGTCGCTTTGCTCGCCCATCCCCGGGTTTGGTTTACCGGATATACAATTTAAAGAGATTATTATTTTCATGGGAATTGTTACATATGCATTATTTTTTCTTTTACTTTAAAACATTTGTAAAAACAATACTTGTCCTTTATTTTCAGCCCTGGGCATGGTTAAATCTCTTTCTCGAAGGACGTGTTAACGCTGCTCGCGTTGTGAAGGGGGTGCGGCTAAACGCACGCTAGGGAGATGCCGTCAGATCATCTGCTGTCTTTCTGCTGCTGGCGAGCTGCCCGATCATTTCAAAGCCTGTACAGCAGCTGTCCTTTTGCCATTTCGTGTCTCTGCCACTCGTGTTGTGAAGGGGGGTGGGGTGGGGGTTATTCAGGCTGAACACACGCTAAGGAGAAACGGTCAGATCATCTGCTTGCTTTCTGCTCCTGACGAGCTGCGTGTTTTGCTTGTCGCTTGTCGTTGTTTTAAGAGCCTTGAGCACATGAAGCGTGTCTGCCAAAAGCAATCCAACAACTGCTAGATGTCTGTGGGCTTGTTTTAAATTATGTCTTACTGCCTTGTTTCGCGTGACGTTGTAAAATCAATACTTGTCTTTTATTTCCGGCCCCAGGCGTGGTTAAATCTCTTTCTCGCATGACGTATAACGCTGCTCACGTTGTGAAGGGGGAGAGGCTGATCACATGCTAAGGAGATGTCATCGGATCATCTGCGGTCTTTCTGTTGCTGCTGTTGTCGCGCTGCCTATCGATCATTTTAAAGCCTGTACAGCTGCTGTCCTTTTTGCCACTTTGTGTCTCTCCCTCACTCGCGTGGTGGTGGTGGTGGTGGTGGTGGGGGGGGATGTTGGGGACTGAACACATGCTAAGGAGAAGTGGTCGGATCATCTGTTGGCTTTCTACTGCTAGAGATCTGCGTGTTTTGCTTGTCGTTTTTTTAGAGCTGGGAGCAAGTTAATGTGTCACTCTCGGGACTTCAAATTGTCTTCTGAGAAGATCACATCTCATCTCATTTTTTTATAATAGAGAGATATACTACAGTATATAGACTGAGATCTTTTCCAGTCGGGTCCTAAAATCACAGGGTCACCTGTTCTTTTGTTTCAGGGACACTTGACTACAACCCACAATAGTTACCCCTGTTGATGTTACAGGGTCAGATTTCCAAACTTCACCAATGCTACCTACTCTCTAAAAGGAACAACAACATCTACCTGGGACCTTGTCTTGAATATCGGACACAAGATTTTTTAATTTTCCCACTATGGTCTCACCCATACACTCATGAAATGGCTAGGATGCCTTCCCTCTACAGTCATTTAGAACAATGCATGTTTCTTTCAGGGCACATATATACATGGACAGTGTAAAAGGGATCAGGAGATAAATGGCAGTTAAGAACCAAGCTATAGGTCATTGCCAAAAAATTGTAAGAAATCTTAATGATAAAGCCAAAATGAAATCCTAAACTCAAAGTGAAGAAAAGAAATTAGCTCTATCTAAAAACAACTTGACCCATTTCGATTTGAATTTTAGGTTTGTACCCGCAAACTCAGACAATCAGAAAGTCTAAGGTGCTGGCTTTTATACTCAATGAACTGTAATTTTACATGTAGTGTAACCTGGGATGTTACTGGTAGAAACTCTGTAGAAATTGCTAAACAGCAAGTCAGAAAATGGCCTTGTCCATGGAATTCAAAATAGTGTTGTGAGAAGACACTCAAATATTTAAGCACCTGTAAAACGAGACTTTTAAAAAAATACATTAGAATTGGGGTCTAGCTGGATGGAGACTCAGTCTTGTTTTACCTTTTTTCTTTTATATTTCTGTTTTGTTTTCTTTATTGATTTTGAAGTAAATGGTTACATCTGTTATGTTACTATTTATTTGATCGAGTAGTATGTCATTGGAATGTTCTGCTTCTTGAAAATAAAAATTTACTTAAAAAAACAGAATTGGTTACTGGGGCCCAAAAAACCCCCAGTGAGATTCTGAACGGCCAAAGAATGCAAATAACATGAAAAACATTGGTGCTGAAATGTTGGATTTTGCTAGAACTTGCTTGTTACAATTTCACTGTGCTGTGCACACCTGGCAATACTACTACTACTGCTACACCCCTCTGCTGTGACACTGACATATTTTATATCCTTCCTGCTTCTAGGGCTACCTCTCCATTTTAGGCATGTCTGTGCTAAACTTTTATTTACTGTTGACTACCCTTTAGCAGCAAGACACCATTTTTGAAAATTGAAGATTTAGAAAACAACATTTTGATCATATTTAGAAACACAAGTGCTGGCCTTCAATTTAATACTAGGTATCACTCAGTACAAATCAACTTACTTCCAATTAGCAGTAACATGGCTTATTGCTCAGTACTCATACCACAATGCTGAAATTGAAAAATACCTTGAATATGTGCTGGTAGGATTAAAAGACTTGGAATTAATAGGCCTAGGAAACCAGCAAGAATGAATGTTCAGCTTTTAGCTGTATTCTGTATCATGAAGCACCTCACATAATTCAGAAAGACAGTTTTATCACATATGCATAGGAAGTGTTTTAAAAGAAACCTTATTTTAAATTTACATATAACTTGGCTACACTTCACCAATGCATGCATAAGGTAAATATTAAGAGACAAACCAAGCAAAATGACACCTTTTATTGGCTAACTAAAAAGATTACAATATGCAAGCTTTCGTGGCAATTCAGGCCCCTTCTTCAAGCAAGATGTAATCAATGTTTACATCTTGCTTGAAGAAGGGGCCTGAGTTGCCTCGAAAGCTTGCATATTGTAATCTTTTTAGTTAGCCAATAAAAGGTGTCAGTTTGCTTGGCTTGTCTCTACATTCATAATGGCTAACACGTACAACACCCTAGTACTACAGGTAAATATTAAGGAAATGCTTACCACTCTGTTCTTTTTTTTTTTTTTTTTGATTTCAGCATGGTTTACTCAGACCCAAACCTGTGGCTTTTTAGTTCATAGTTGCCCCAAAAATTATAGATGTGTCTGTTTGTTTTTATGCCAAAAATATTAGCCAATATGCTCACTTTCATCTTTGTGGTTCCTCTAATTAAATTCTTCAAGGGCACTCCCCCAACTAATAAACCTTCAAGAAGCAGTGGAAAAAACAGGGTACTTCTAGAAAGTTCACTTTCACTCAATACTAGCAGTTTCTGCGCTTAGTCTGCTGCCTATCTACAGTACTTTGGAAGTGGCTTTGCATCACTTGTCAAATTTCTACTATATGCAATCTCCAGAGTCAAAAGCAGAACATAAAAATCATTAGCTCTACTGATCATTAAGAAAAGAGTAAGTGAGGTGTTAATTATACAACTTGCAAAAATCTACACCCCCCCACTGCTTTTCGTGGCAGCAATATAATCCACAACAAATTTATATTTGTAAGAGATGCTGAGAGATTGTTTAACATTAGTAATATTTAAGAAAATGGGATGGGGGGGGGGGGTAGGGGGGTTGACTGTTTTACCAATTTAATGGTAGAAAAATATTGTATTCTCCAACACAATAGAGCCATAGAGTGGCATAAAACATTAATAGTTTATTTACCTACTGCATATCAAGCTATAGTAAACATAGAGAATTCTTATAATAGAAAACCCCCCACCATCCAACACCACATTTGCATTTTGGCCATCCTTTCTGAAATTACCTTTTGGAACACTAAGCCAGGAACTGTAGGCTCCCTTTCTTTACAGTGAAAGTCCATATCAGCTATTCAGTAATACAGTAGCAAAGGCCATCCAGTTTCACTGTCACAATAAGGTGAGGGAATATAGAGGAACATTTTGCAAACAAAATATAAATAAATAAGTAAATAAATAACTAAGCAAGTAAATAAATACATTGTGAAAAGTGACAATAAATAAATGTTAATAAAATGGTGTTTGAACATAAATAGGTAAATCTGTCAAAAAATGTGCTTTTTTTTTGTTTTTTTCTTTATGTATTTAATTATTTCTTCTTTTACTTATTTCAGTGTCACCTGCTAAGGAAATCCTCTG
Organism: Erpetoichthys calabaricus; assembly: GCF_900747795.2. Taxonomy (NCBI): domain Eukaryota; kingdom Metazoa; phylum Chordata; class Cladistia; order Polypteriformes; family Polypteridae; genus Erpetoichthys; species Erpetoichthys calabaricus. The sequence continues at coordinate 149,557,646 of NC_041405.2, read as the reverse complement.
TAATTAAAGAATAGTTGTGAGACACTGGTTTTAAATCAGTCCAAAAATGGATATGTTTTATTACAATAAGCTTGAAGGAATCAATTAAAATCATTTAAATCAGTTCACTGTAGCTGACTGTCTGAAATGGCAAAGCAGTAGCCTTTTATAAAGTAGGTTCACTTCCATAACACAGTTTAAGAAGCATTTTGGACTATGCCAGAAAAATAGATGAATGGTATACAGGGGTGGGGGTTGATTTGTTTTCGATCCTATTTTTGTAAAAATTGATCTGTTTGTATGGAATGTTGTGTGATTTCAATAAAAATCAATAAAAAAAAAAAAAAGATGAATGGTAGATAGATAGATAGATACTTTATTAATCCCATTCACATATCAGTAAAACACATCTATGTCTTAGAATTATCTAAAGGTCCCAAAATAGTTAAACAGATTAAATGTCTCTTGGCAAATATCTGGTTCATTGAAAAGTAATTCTTTTATGTACATTATTAGCAGAGAACAAAAGAAAAGAAGTGTCATATAATCTCACCTGTTTAATGATGTTCTGATACAAATGATTTAGAATGACCTAGCTAAACAGGCAAACGCAGTTTCAAGCACTTTATAAATACATACAGTAACTTTTTGCCTAACACTCCAAAAGCATATGGAGGAATATTTTGGAGAAAACTAAATAAATAAATATGCAAATAAATAAAATTACTTTGAAATGTGACAGTAAATAATTAAATCATGCTTGGTGTGCTTAAATAATTAAATGTGTCATGAAATATGTTTTTTGCTACACATTTCATTATGTATTATTTATTTCCTTATTTATTTCAGTGACACCACACACTGAAATAAGTTTTGAAATGAAAACTGTAGTACTAGGGTGTTGTACTGTGTTAGCCATTATGAATGTAGAGAGAAGCCAAGCAAAATGACATCTTTTATTGGCTAACTAAAAAGATTACAATATGCAAGCTTTCGAGGCAACTCAGGCCCCTTCTTCAGGCAAGATGTAATACAGAGACTGGAGTTCCCAATGTTTATATACACATTCTAGGACAAGAAACAACATTGGTAAATCTTTAAATGAGAAATTTTAAATGTAAAAAATTAATAGATTCATTCAGGCTAGGGTTAATTTAACAAGAGAGAAAAGAACAATGTATGGTCAAGATCTCTGGGTAGAATAACAGTCCAACAAAGTCTTTTGAAGTTTGTAAAGAGTTTTTTAAAAAAAATGTGGATCTGTAGACAGGTTGTCATTCTGAGAGATGTAAACAATTCTCATATCTGGCCATAAAACTCTTGTCTCTATTCAATCCATGTTGTAATGTATTAACTTTTAGCATGAGTTTAACTTCCCATTCTTTTCTTTCTTGTTGTGTTTTGAACTTGCCCATAAGCACTGTGACTTTAAAGTCCCTCTCACAGTGTCCATGGCTGTTGAAGTGGGACACTACAGGAACATCTGTGTTGCCATGTTTAATGTGGAACCTGTGTAAATTCATTCTCTGGAGGAGTGTTTGTCCAGTTTCTCCCACATAGAGTGCAGTGTCAGGACATTTCATGCAGAAAATTAGGTAGACTACATTAGATGATCTGCAGGAAAATGATCCCTTTATGTGATGTTCAAGTCGGCAGTGTGGTATAACTGTACGGTCTGTATCATAGATGTGGGCACATGTTTTGCATCTTTTCTGTAGGCATAGAGATGTGCCATTTTCTGTTGGTTCACTTAAGGAGCTTCGGACAATTAGTTGTTGAAGGTTTGGTGGTTGTCTGTATGCCAGGAGGGGAGGTTCAGGAAATACATTTTTCAGTGTTTGGTCATTGTTTAGCATTGGCTGAAGTTCTTTTATAATTTTTCGAAGTGTTTCAAGATGTGGGTTGTAGGTAACAACAAGGGGGATGCGGTTCTTGTTGTCTTTGTTTTTATATTCCAGAAGGTTGTCTCCAGGTATGGCAGTAGCTCTTCTTATTTGAGTGTCTGTTGTTTTGGGGGTGTAACCTTGTCTGATGAAATCTTGTCTGAGCTCCTGCAGTTGTTGATCCCGGTCTGTCGGGTCTGAGCAAATACGATTGTACCGTATTGCTTGGCTGAAAATAATGGAGCACCTTGTATGCTTGGGGTGGAAGCTATCACTTTTCAGGTAGGTCCGTCTGTCTGTCGGTTTGTGAAAAACCGAAGTTAAAAGAGTGTTGTCTTTCAGTTGAACGGTGGTGTCAGGGAAGCTGACTTCTGTTTTTGAGTAATTCAGCTTCAGCTTTATGTTGGGGTGAAAACAATTATATTCATTATGAAAATGGAGGAGGTCCTTCTCACTGGCAGTCCAGATTATGAAGATGTCATCTATGTAACGGAGATACAACATTGGTTTTACGACGCACATTGACATTAAATTTTCCTCCAATTTTGCCATAAATAGGTTTGCATAGTGAGGTGCAAACCGACAGCCCATTGCAGTCCCCATTTGTTGCAAGTAGCAGTCTTGTCCAAAAGAGAATAGATTATGTGTCAGAGTGAATTGTATCATTTCTATTACTGACTTTGTGGGTAAATCATGTTGTTTGAGGTACATTTCACATTCCAATATGCCATCATCATCGGGGATGTTTGTATAACATCCATTGTGGCCAGTAAGGTTCCCTCAGGTAAGGGGCCTAAAGCAGACATTTTTTTAAGAAGTCAGTGGTGTCCTGGATGTAGCTGGTTGTATTATGGGTGAGGGGTTTAAGGATGTGCTCCACCCAACCTGAAATATTTTCTGTAAGGGAGCCAATTCCTGAGATTATAGGCCTTCCTGGGTTCCCTTCTTTGTGGATTTTAGGAAGCATATAGAAGTAACCCATTTTGGGGTTCTCAGGAATTAAACTGTTTACATGATCCCTGATGTCAAGAGGAAAGCTACTTACTATTTTTTTTAGTTTCTTTTTGTAGTGATCTGTTGGGTCTATAATTTTCATTCATCAAACTTAACAGGGTTGGCTCTAGTGAGTCTAGTTTTTTAATTGGTGAATCGGCAGTAGAGTGGATGTAAATTTTTGGCTATCAAGGGCCTTACGCAGACTTGTGATGATGCGGGTTCTACTCCATGCTTTCATCCAGACTTCTGGGGAGCTCTCAGTAATGTCACAGTTGAACTAGACAGTGTAGACGGCAACAATGAAGCAAGGGGATGGTGCTAAAAGTGCAAAGTGCTTTTATTTAAAACAACAAAGCCAAAAACAGTGTCCAAATAAATAGTGCAGTGTCTCAAATAGTTTTTAAATAATCCATTAAAACAGGTGAAAAGGTGGAGGTTCAAATCCAATAAATACATCCATTAAAAACGAGGTCAAAAACAATGGCTAGAGGCAGTCTTTTCTTAAAAATCTGGTGCTGCCTTTATCTCCCGTGCTTCTCCCATATGGGCCCTGCAACAGGGGAGTTGCCCTACCAGCAAATGCAGCTCCCTTCAGTTTTGGTCTGATAGCCTTCCGATCTCCGGCTACGTAGGGCTCTAGCCAGATCGAGACTTGGGTTCCCTCCCCAGCGGCCGGGGCGCTCACGCTGTGGCTCAACATTCCCAAAGCCTCCTCGACTGCCGCTGCCTTCAACAGCCAGTTGAATCCTCTGCCGGTCACTGCAGCTCCTCCAAACTGCTCAGCTGGAGCGACCACTTCAATCTACCCACTGCTCCGGCCACCCTACCATGCCCCCTCTATAAGCCACGAGTGTGGCGATTATCTATTAAAAAACTAGCCTTTTCAATTTGAGCTGTGGACCCACTATACCACAAGACTCCACTGGTGATTAATTCTGAGCTGCTTGAATTAAAGTAGCTGCTCTGCGCGTTAATTCTGGCCAGCTTTTTCTGCCACTGATATCTGCCATAAACTTGGACAGTCACAACTTAGAGCATGTGCTTCACTGACGATTCATCTTGATTGGTGAAAATGACAGTTTTCATTTTATTGCGCATATCATGATGTGTGCGGCGACACTGAAATAAATAAATGAAGACATAAATCCATAAAGAAAAAACAACCCAACCATAATATATGAAATATTTAATTATTTATGCTTACTTATGACAGTGTTTTTATTTATTAGTTTTCATATTTCACAATACATTTATTTTCATATTTATTTAAATTTGTCCAAAACATTCTTCCATATGGGGAAAATGTTCCATTTGTATTTTCAGAGTTGTTTACCTCAGCATATGTGTCAGAAGATTGCAGACTTATTAACATTTGGGACAATTTTTTTTTTTTTTAAAGGAATTGTGTTGGGATTTGGATTGCGGTCCTACAACTTGTCCCTTCGTGATATAAAATATTTTTCCTTTCCTGGTGAACTACTAATGAGAATGTTGCAGATGCTTGTACTCCCTCTTATTGTTTCCAGTCTTGTATGTGGTAAGTTAAAGAATTATCTTGATATTTTTCTTGTTTTGCTAAAACTGTGAAGCACACTAGATAAAATGTTCTTGTTAAATACAATTATAGATGTACCTTCTTAAAATATTTTAATTACAAATTTTAGTGCCATCCTACCCTAAGCCAACAGTCATGAGTTAATTCTGATTCATTTTTTTGAGTGATTGATATCATAGGAATGATATGAATAGGGATTGAGAGAACATTTGGTAATGTTAATAATTATTCATTGCAAGGTTAAGTAATTTTATTTATAGACCAGCTGGAAAAAAGTGTAACATTTTGTTCCTAAAGTAAGTATTTTGTACAAATTCTTGAATCATTTAAAACTGCTGTTTGAAGACAAAATAAAAGAGATAAGACTTTTTATACTGTACATGGGTAATTACTTTTGCCATTATTTTAATATGTATTCATTTTTCAAACTAATGTTTTATTTGAACATTTCTTTGTTGTTTAAATGTCTTTTGTTATCAGCATTCCAGTGAATAATGGCCAATGCTGCTAACTGACACCTTGTTACACCTTGTTCATATTTTCAGCCCTGTCACTCTTTGTTGAGCATTTGGACATTCTCACCATGTTCATATCGTTTTTTTTCTTTGTGAATTCAAAAGTACCTTAGCATAATTTGAAATTTGTGTATGTGTCAGAATGTCCTGTTATATAGAGGTATCCAATCCAAAATTATTTTCATACCTTGTGCAAAGTATTGCCGTCATAGACAATGAATGATAATGTACAGTAATGGTGAAAATGAGTTAAAAACCATGGACAGGTGGATTATGTACTTCTTGTGAGTTGTCGGGCAGTTTCTACTGCTACACGATTTTACATCATTTCAGTAAAGGGGGCCCTTGAATAGTTGACTTGATAAATTAAATACTAATATATATACAGTGGTGTGAAAAACTATTTGCCCCCTTCCTGATTTCTTATTCTTTTGCATGTTTGTCACACAAAATGCTTCTGATCATCAAACACATTTAACCATTAGTCAAATATAACACAAGTAAACACAAAATGCAGTTTTTAAATGATGGTGTTTATTATTTAGGGAGAAAAAAAATCCAAACCTACATGGCCCTGTGTGAAAAAGTAATTGCCTCCTTGTTAAAAAATAACCTAACTGTGGTGTATCACACCTGAGTTCAATTTCCGTAGCCACCCCCAGGCCTGATTACTGCCACACCTGTTTCAATCAAGAAATCACTTAAATAGGAGCTGCCTGACACAGAGAAGTAGACCAAAAGCACCTCAAAAGCTAGACATCATGCCAAGATCCAAAGAAATTCAGGAACAAATGAGAACAGAAGTAATTGAGATCTATCAGTCTGGTAAAGGTTATAAAGCCATTTCTAAAGCTTTGGGACTCCAGCGAACCACAGTGAGAGCCATTATCCACAAATGGCAAAAACATGGAACAGCGGTGAACCTTCCCAGGAGTGGCCGGCCGACCAAAATTACCCCAAGAGCGCAGAGACGACTCATCCGAGAGGTCACAAAAGACCCCAGGACAACGTCTAAAGAACTGCAGGCCTCACTTGCCTCAATTAAGGTCAGTGTTCACGACTCCACCATAAGAAAGAGACTGGGCAAAAACGGCCTGCATGGCAGATTTCCAAGACGCAAACCACTGTTAAGCAAAAAGAACATTAGGGCTCGTCTCAATTTTGCTAAGAAACATCTCAATGATTGCCAAGACTTTTGGGAAAATACCTTGTGGACTGATGAGTCAAAAGTTGAACTTTTTGGAAGGCAAATGTCCCGTTACATTTGGCGTAAAAGGAACACAGCATTTCAGAAAAAGAACATCATACCAACAGTAAAATATGGTGGTGGTAGTGTGATGGTCTGGGGTTGTTTTGCTGCTTCAGGACCTGGAAGGCTTGCTGTGATAGATGGAACCATGAATTCTACTGTCTACCAAAAAATCCTGAAGGAGAATGTCCGGCCATTTGTTCGTCAACTCAAGCTGAAGCGATCTTGGGTGCTGCAACAGGACAATGACCCAAAACACACCAGCAAATCCACCTCTGAATGGCTGAAGAAAAACAAAATGAAGACTTTGGAGTGGCCTAGTCAAAGTCCTGACCTGAATCCAATTGAGATGCTATGGCATGACCTTAAAAAGGCGGTTCATGCTAGAAAACCCTCAAATAAAGCTGAATTACAACAATTTTGCAAAGATGAGTGGGCCAAAATTCCTCCAGAGCGCTGTAAAAGACTCATTGCAAGTTATCGCAAACGCTTGATTGCAGTTATTGCTGCTAAGGGTGGCCCAACCAGTTATTAGGTTCAGGGGGCAATTACTTTTTCACACAGGGCCATGTAGGTTTGGATTTTTTTTTCTCCCTAAATAATAAAAACCACCATTTACAAACTGCATTTTGTGTTTACTTGTGTTATATTTGACTAATGGTTAAATGTGTTTGATGATCAGAAACATTTTGTGTGACAAACATGCAAAAGAATAAGAAATCAGGAAGGGGGCAAATAGTTTTTCACACCACTGTATATTATATATATACTTTTAGTTTATGTATCTAAAATGGATACTTCCAGCTTCAATTTAAAAGTTTGTGTTATGTTACATGGTAGTTTTGAACCTGCAAGTATTTAATGCTTTTGCTTCTATCAGTGAGCCTGACTTTTGTATTTCTTTTCTTTCTTCCACTCTTGTTTTGTAAGTTCTGCTTTTCAATAAATAACACTGACAACCTACTTTGGACTGTATTTAAGCACACCTGTCCCCGAAATATGTTGCAGGTATGTCATCTCTTGACAGTAAAGCTTCTGGAAAGATGGGAATCCGAGCTGTAGTCTATTACATGGTGACTACTTTCATTGCGGTGTTCATTGGTATAGTCATAGTGATGATAATCCGTCCTGGAAAAGGAAACAGAGACAGCATGGTCATGACAGAAAACAAAATTGAGCAAGTTCAGGCAGCTGATGCCTTTTTGGATCTGATCAGGTCAGCTTAAACTTATATTTTTGTGTGTTATTTTTTCTTTTTTTTTTTCTCTTTCCAGATATTAATTTCATTTTCATGAAATGCACATCTATATAATATATTATCTTTCAACCTGAAATTACTATCATTTGAATCTCTGAATTTTAGCTACACGTTGTATTTTCCCAGCAGTTTCATCTATTTTTACTTAAATGCAGTTTGAAAATGAAGTCTTGGTTTATATGATTATTCTAAATGACTAGGTTTTGCACTTTGCCAGTAGAGTTAAATCAACCATGTAGTATGTGTTTTGTTTCCCCAAATAGAGCCAAGCTGAAAATATTTTATTCACAGATCTTTTTAGTGATTCTTCTGTATGCTTAGTAAAAGGAATTTGCCTGAACTGTTCCTAAAACATTCATTCTTAAAATAATGTAAATCAGGTTGTTCTACTTAGAATAAAGTATTTAATTTTGAGTGGAAAATCTAACCTTTTATAACAAAAGATTGTTTTGGGGAGATTACAGATCAGCGCAAGATGAACATCTGGGTATACTAAAGAGTTGGCAGTAAAAATGAGTAGTATATTTATACTGTTTATCATGAAGTGAGAAGTCAAGCAAAATGATACATTTTATTGACTGACTAAAAAGATTACCATATGCCAGCTTTTGAGGCATCTCAGGCCCCTTCTTCAGCCAAGATGTAATACAGCAACTGGAGTTCCCTGTGTTTGTATAGACATTAGGACAGATACAACATTGGAAAACCTTTAAGTGAGACATCTTAAATGTAAAAAATTAATAGGCCTCTCCAGTCCAAGATTCATTTAACAAGAGAGGAGAACAATGTATAGTCAAGATCTTTAGACAAGATAACTGCCCAACAAAGTCTTTTGAAGTTTCTGATGAGTTTTTCAATACAATGTGGGTCTGTAGATAGGTTGTTTGTGTCAGTCCAAGACACAAGCCTCAAAGTTGGCCATAAAACTCTTGTCTCTATTTAAACCATGTTGTAATGGGTTAAAATTTAGCATGAGTTTAACTTCACATTCTCTTCTGTCTTGCTGTGTTCTGAAGTTGCACATAAGCACTGTGACTTTAAAGTCCCTCTCATAGTATACATGGCTGTTGAAGTGGGCTGCTACAGGAGCATCTGTGTTGCCATGCTTGATGTGGAAGCTGTGTAAATTCATTCTTTGACGGAGTGTTTGTCCAGTTTCTCTCACATAGAGTTCAGTGTCAGGACATTTCATACAAAGAATTGGGTAGACCAGGAAAATGATCCCTTTATGTGATGTTCTAGTCAGCAGTGTGGTACGACTGCATGGTCTATATTATAAATGTGAGCACACGTTTTACAACTTTTCTGTTGGCAGGGAGATGTGCTATTTTCTGTTGGTTCACTTAGGGAGCTTCGGACAGTTAGTTGCTGCAGGTTTGGTGGTTATCTGTATGCCAGTAGGGGAGGTTCTGGAAATAAATTTTTCAGCGTTTCGTCATTGTTTAGCATTGGCTGAAGTTCTTTTATAATTTTTCGAAGTGCTTTATGATGTAGGTTATAGGTGACAACAACAGGAATGTGCTTCTTGTTGTCTTTGCTTTTATAGAGCAGAAGGCAGTATGGCAGTAGCTCTTCTTATTTCAGTGTCTGTTGTTTTGAGGGTATAACCTTGTCTGATGAAATCCTGTCTAAGCTCCTGCAGTTGTTTATCCCATTCTGTAGGGTCTGAGCAAATACGGTTCTATCATATTGCTTGGCTGAAAATAATGGAGTGCTTTATATGCTTGGGGTGGAAGCTATCACTTCTCAGGTAGGTTTGTCTGTCTGTCGGTTATGAAAAACCGAAGTTAAAAGGGTGTCAAGGAAGCTGACTTCTGTTTTTCAGTAATTCAGCTTCAGTTTTATGTTGGGGTGGAAAGAATTATATTCATGGTCCTCCTCCAGCTCCCATGGAGCCCTGTGGGAATCCGAGGCACCACTGCAACCCATGGGGACTGCTATCTAGTGCTCTGAGGGAGGCAGTGCCCTGTGCATATCTACTCCCTCAGTCCTTCCTTTATAAAGGCATCCCAGCCAGAAAAGAGCCCTGGCCATGCATCACAGTGTCTTCAGTACATATAAACTGCTGTGGATAATCCATCAGAGGTGAAAATGATTGTTAGTTTTGTGTCTTTCCAAACATAATCAAAAAAGATTTTGTGTCCCAAGCTTGATTATGATTATTCTTTCCATTTGACTTGTCTGGCAGCTTTTATTTTTGGTCACCATTTGCCTATATATGCTTATTGTACTTGTTTTCTTGGTGTAGGAGAGTGACCATGCTAAATTATTTCTTTTTACCCTGTAGAAACATGTTTCCACCAAATCTTGTTGAAGCTTGCTTCAAACAGGTAAGGAACTTACCCCTATTTTCTTAAGAACTCTTTCTTTAACTTTGATTTATTTGTTTAAACTATAAAGAGTCTTTAAAAGTTTCCCCCACTCAAACTTTTTTTGTGATCAAGTTTTCATTGTATGAGAAATCACTGATTCATGCTTACCTCATTTGAAATCCTTTTTGGTTATGGTTTGCATCCTATTTACCTTGTGCTGTTTATTAAAGTTGTTTTATAGATTTCCTCACTTACAACAATGCAATCTTGTTTATCCCCCCTTTATCTTATTTTGTCTGCCATTTATATCCCTACATATTTTTGTTGTTATTATCTATTGGTGCTTAAAACCATTTAAGCATGTTTAGAATGTTTTTCCATGCAATTGATTTTTATTTATTGTTTATATTATGTTTGTTGTATTTTATGACATTATTTGCACTAGCATTACACAAGTTTCCAGGATGCTTTTTCTTCTGCAGTCATGTTACTTACTGCATATGTGCCAATTGCTGATATAGTTGTCACCATGTTTTCTGTGAGCAAGAAGTTGTAGATGCTCCCTGTTAAGATTCTGGCCACAACAAACCTCAGAAATGGAGTGCAGGCCTCAAAGAAACACACAAAAAGCCAGACCAGCTCTTATTTCAGGCCTGATCCCACTGAATTGGCCTCACCCTAGACTCAAAAATTAGGCTTCATGCCTGTACTGACCTAAACATAACAAAAGTTCAAAATGTAGACAATAAGGATTAGAAGGAAACCATCAAACTCTGGTCCAAAAGACAACAAAAATAATATTCCTTTATATTTATGAATTTATTTACAGAAAAAAATGAAAAAAGGCAAGTCACTCTAGGCGCTGCTCCTAGCAGTATAAATACATATCCTCATCTCTTAAGCATCACATATAGGAGACAGGCAGATAACGATAACAAACAAAACTAATATATATAATGTTAATATAATACAAAATTATACAATAGATAATAAAACAATATAAGTAGAAGTCATATTACATAAATTTAACTAAGACAAACCAAAACTAAAACTGATACATATTGTGAATAATAATATTTGAAAATTCTTGTGCCGGTAAAGTGACCATTGCTGAAACATAACATACCCCAAATGAGCTTGAAATAAAAATAAAGCATACTGAAAATTGCAAAAGAGTTAAAATTATTTTTTTTTATGAATTTCTGATCCGTAACGTTCAGGTCTCTCAACTGAGATTCTTTTTTTTTTGGTTAATCTTAACAAAAGCTTGCCTAAATGATCAATTCCTACTTGCATTTTGGTTTTCTTTAATGATTTACTGAGAAGTCAAGCAAAATAACTAAATAACTAAAAAGATTACAATATGCAAGCTTTCGAGGCAACTCAGGCCCCTTCTTCAGGCAAGATGACTTCGCAATTACAACTGCTGCTGCTTTGAAAAACAAAGCCAGTGGTATGATTGTTTATGAAATGACTTACTTGATAGTTACAGTTGGGTGGCAGTAATCCATTTTGATTGGGTGAAATGTAGTTTCTTTTGAAAACTTTGGCCACGTGACCAGATAACTTTTTACCTTCTGTCATTTTGTACTTTCTAATTTGGTTGATTTGGATATACTGTATATTAATCAAATAATTTCTTCTGTCTGTTTCAGTACAAAACGCAGTATACAAAGAGGATTTTTACAAAGAATGTCACTTCCTTACCCAATAATACCTATGCCAACAATGCTTCAGAATGGTCTGTCCTGGTTAATGTCTCTCAGGCCATTCAAATGCTGCATGAGACTATTACCACAGAAGAGATGGTGCCAGTTGCTGGATCAGCCAATGGTGTAAATGCACTTGGGCTGGTTGTGTTCTCAATTTGTTTTGGACTGGTAATTGGGAAAATGAAGCAACAAGGGCAAGCACTACGGGAGTTCTTTGACTGCCTTAATGAAGCCATCATGCGCCTGGTTGCAGTCATTATTTGGTACTTATCATTTTATTTCCGAAGAAAATTAGCATAATTAATGTGATTTGAATTCTGCCAAAGCTTTGACTTGGCCAATTTGTGTCTGTATTTCTTTTGTAGGTATGCTCCTGTGGGGATCTTGTTTTTGATTGCTGGAAAGATCCTGGAAATGAAGGATTTAGCCCAAGTGGGCAGCCAGTTGGGCATGTATACAGTCTCAGTGATTGTGGGATTGCTAATTCATGGCTTGTTTGTCTTACCTTTACTCTTCCTTATAGTCACCCGGAAGAACCCATTTCTGTTTATCGGTGGGCTTCTACAAGCCCTGATAACTGCCCTTGGGACATCTTCAAGGTAAGTACCTGCATGGAGAAGATTTAAGTAATGCATCTTTTAAAGAAGAGTTGGCACACAAACAGGTTTGGAACCATGATTCTTCATAGTAAGAGAACTTCAGTATGAAATACACTGCTAATGGCAAGGTCAAGGCCAATGGGATGTACCATAGTCTAAGACACTTCTTTCACTTAAATTTCTTGATGTATTTTATTAAAGCCTTTTATATTTTAATGAAATGTTAGAATTTTATGTCTGTGTACTGGTTGCTAACAAAAATGTAACCAAATAACTTGGAATAATTAACAGAATAAAATAAATAGTTGTGGATACCATATCTGAACAACAACCAGTAAATGTCTTACAGGTTTTTACCTGGGAATGATGTACGGATGGTAATACTGAAGTTGTCATAATTACTTGAGTAAGGTATTCTGCTTTGTTTTATTCAAAATCCCATAAACATTTGCCGATTAGTCAATGAAAGACTGTATAAGGATTTCATGTTCTTTTATACCAAGTTGATTTTTGAATGGCCCAAGGTTTAGAACAGTGGTCTCAAACTCTAGCCCTAGAGGTCCACAGTGGTTGCAGGTTTTCATTCTAACCCTGTTCTTAATTGGTGACCAGTTTTTGCTGCTAATTAACTCCTTTTCCTTTTATTTTAATTGACTTGTTTTTTAAAATTTGTTCCCTTGATCGTTCCTCTTATTTGCTTCATTTCTCTCCTTAAATGGCACCCAAACAGAAATGAAATGTGACATCAGTGAGCCAACAGAAGACCAACTAAGTCAGGGTCTTCAACTCCAACCAGTTGCGTAATAGTGCCGTAGTATAGCCGACTATACTTCCTTAGAAGGCTGGCGTCCTTCAACCTCTACAATAAGATGCTGCAGATATTCTATCAGACGGTTGTGGCGAGCGCCCTCTTCTACGCGGTGGTCTTCTGGGGAGGCAGCATAAAGAAGAGGGACGCCTCACGCCTGGACAAACTGGTGAGGAAGGCAGGCTCTATTGTAGGCACAGAGCTGGACAGTTTGACATCCGTGGCAGAGCAACGGGTGCTGAGCAGGCTCCTGTCAATAATAGAGAATCCACTGCATCCACTAAACAGTATCATCTCCAGACAGAGGAGCCGCTTCAGCGACAGACTGCTGTCACTTTCCTGCTCCACTGACAGACTGAGGAGATCTTTCCTCCCCCACACTATGTGACTCTTCAGTTCCACCCGGGGGGGTAAATGTTAACATTATTCAAAGTTATTGCCTCTCTGTATATCTGCATTGTTATCACTGTTTAATTTAATATTTTCTTTATCAATATGCTGCTGCTGGAGTATGTGAATTTCCCCTTGGGATTAATAAAGTATCCATCCATCCATCGCCGAGTTTTGTCATTAGTAAACCCGTTGTTTAATTCCATGGCTTGTTGCTGCTCTCATTGTGCAATAGCAGACATTTCTAAAAGTATTGTTTTTCTCTTTTCTAAGAGCACTGTTAAAATGTTTTGGGGACATTCCTGAGACCTTCATCTTTCTTTATTTTCAGATATTATATAATGGACAGCTTACAATACAATATATCTTATTATTGTTTGGCTGCTACTTAAAGAAAAAGAAACAATTAAGGGGTCAGATTCTTCAAGAGCAAATCAATTAAAATTAATTAAAAAGAAGTTAATCAGCAGCACAAACAGGTCGCTAATTAAGAAAAGGATTAGAATGAAAACCAACAGCCACTGTGGACCTCCAGGACTGGAGTTGGAGAAAACTGGTTTAGAATGTGTACTTATACCTTTCCCAATGTATAAGACTTTATTTTAATGAATACTAAAATAACAAACAAGTAGTTTTGGAACGTTCCCTACATTTGATTTAACTAGTTATTTCATTGTAATATGCACATACTGCGTAGTAGAATGAAATTCTTGTTTGCAGGTCCCCTCAGAACAGTTATGATAATATAAGAACAAAAGACACACACACTCTCCCCCACACAAAATATAGATACAATTCAACATACATTTATAAAATATATGTTTGTACATATTTTGGATTAGATCAGTATTTTTTTCTTACAGTATACACTGTGTTGCACTACTGTATTTGTTGTTATGATTGGCTGTTCAGTAACTTTATGACCTGTGGAAAGAAACTGTCTTTGAATCTACTGGTGTAAATGCAAGATGTAAACAGTGAGGAGAAATTTTGACTTTGCAGAATGGCTGAAATCTTAAATGATAATGTTTGCTTTTCTAAGGCAGTGAGTGTTGTATGTGTCCTGAAGGGAAAGCAGTTGGAACCTGGTAATATTCTGTGCCTCCTTCACCATATCCTGAAGTGCTTTATGATGTTTTGTAAATTCTCCCATTCTCTTGTTTATTCTCTTTTGTTCAATATTACGATTAATGTAAAATAATTATTAACATATTAAACACAATAAAGAAAGACAATAATAATGGTTAAATAACAACAAAAAGATACAATAAAAAGAAAATATACTTAAATTAGGGATAAGACCCTGGGTGAACAATAACACCTGTGGCATCAGGAATTAATGGAAGGCATTCAACAATACATCTTTGAAAATAGGATATGGAAGCTTATGTTGTACAAAATACAGATACAAGCTCAGAAAAGCAATGAACTGTTTAAATCAGGCATGTCAAACATGCGGCCCCCGGACCGCATGCGGCCCGCAACAGAAATCTATGTGGCCCGCATGACAGATCCTAGTTAGCACTGAACTTGTACAAAATGATTACTATCGTTTGTGAAAGAATCATTCTGCATCTTCGGTGTTACTTATTGACTTTTCTTACTTCTGCCTTCTGACAAAAGTGCGTTTTCCCATGGCATTACGGTACCGGAAACGTCATCTGCTAGTATAGCCACGAGCCTTGACCAAAGTTAATGAGCCGCAGCGTCACAACTGAAGTGCTAGGCTGCAGTAGCGGGCAGCAGGGGCGGCCTTAGGCATGTGCAAATTGTGCACCTGCACAGTGCCGCCAAATCCCAGGGGCTGCCATGCCAATATATATTGAATATAAAACAGAAAGAGAAAATAACGACACAGCTGATGGCAATGTGGTGGAAAAACATTGTGTTTCTTGTTAATTAGTACGCTGTATTTACAAATGTCGCTAGAGTCGGAGCAGTAAACTATATGTAGTATTATAACGTTCTGCCGTAATGCGAATATCATGGGCCGCCACTTGGTTTTCAAGTTACGGACACGCATATATAGAAGCGTGTCATGAGCACGAGGTGGCTATGCAGTGTCCGCAACGAATGTGGCCATCCGCCTTGCATAAGATACCATATTGACATTGGCGGGCGAAGGGGCCACCGATTCTTTCTCTGCCCAGGGCCGCTAGGAGCCTAGAGCCGCCCCTGCTAAGGCTACACTACTGACTGGGCTGCTGAGACTGGCATATTTTCACATTTTTTTGCTCTAGTTTCATGTAATTTTGTGCTAGTATTGTAACGAACAGTTAGTGTAGACTTCAGCTGAAGATCTGAAGTGGACGCGAGAAGTTGGTGAGTTGTTTATTAACATATTTTGCATTCAATTTTTATTTACATTTTACACAGCATTACAATTATTTTTTTGGTATTGGGGTTGTATTTGTTTCTCAATTTAGATTCTGATGTCGCCTTCTTGAAGCAAGTGCTACTTAGTACTCTTTTGCAGTACTATACCGGCAGGAATGAATGAAAGAGAGAGAGAGAGAGAGATGCACAGCTGTTTTAAAGAGAATGATGGAACCACAGATTAGTTATTTTTGTTCACTTTAAAATATACCTTAAAATAAACTTTTTGCTAAAACAGTCTCTGCAAGTGCCTGTCACATTTGTTGCTTTTTGACAACAAGGCCTTCCATAACCCTGAACCCTGAAAAAGGACAATACCCATTTGGAAGTATGGTGCAGTGTCACTGTCATTTTTGCAGTTTGAACAATGAGCCTAGCTAAACAAAAGACAGATTATATAATTATTTTCCTGCTCTGCTTAACAGTAATAATAGCAATTCACTTTTTCTCTTTCGTTTTTTAGTTCTGCAACTCTGCCTATCACATTCCGCTGCCTTGAAGAAAATATTGGAGTGGATAAACGAGTGACACGTTTTGTACTTCCTGTGGGAGCAACAATTAACATGGATGGAACTGCCCTCTATGAAGCCTTGGCTGCTATCTTCATTGCTCAAGTCAATAATTTGGACCTGAACTTTGGTCAAATTATAACTATCAGGTATTTAACAACTTCCTGTACATTTTAATCTCAGTTTTATTTATTGACATTGCAATTAAGTTATGATAAATATGTTAACATTTAGCTTTATCTGGAATGTGTTCGCGAAATCTGTTTTATTTACTCTTGTTGTTTAAATGTGTCCTTATTTGTTCTCTAATGTGTCTTTTAGTGGTGTATTATGTAAATCACACTATAAACAATAAAGTTTGATTAACTGATTAATCAAGAAACCCAGAAGTAATGCCACAACATCCTGCATACTACTATAAAAAGAGAGTAAACCCAAGAAGTAAGAAGCATAGGTTTCTCACACAATTGTGTGCGTTAATGAAGTGGTGTCTCCAGCTTTTAACTGCTGCAGGAATATCATGGAGTCCTATGTACTCCTAAGAAGGGATAGGAAACTTTTTTTCAGTGTGTATGAAAAGTAGTTCTGTTTGTTCATACTGCAAATGATTTTTTCAAATATTTGTTTTCCCAATTAGTATCACTGCAACAGCAGCTAGCATTGGAGCTGCAGGAATTCCACAGGCTGGCCTTGTTACCATGGTAATCGTATTGACCTCTGTGGGGCTCCCAACTGAAGATATTACTTTGATCATTGCTGTCGATTGGTTTTTGTAAGTTTTTCTTTCACTATTTTACGTCACATTGAATAGTCAGGATGTGAACCCTATTACTCCAAGTGAATTCATTTTTAATACTTTAGTGTGAAAATCATACAAACCATGACACTGACCTGAAATAATTTTTTATTATGTTATTGCACACATCCATTTAAAAGACCAGAGGCAGGGTACGTATGTGCATTTATATTAATCATATACAACAGCAATGGCCATACTACATAATTACTTTTTTTCACCAATCCCTTTCTAAACTAACATAGCTAAAGCATATATGTGATAATGAAATGTCAAATATTGCTCTGTTTTGATATGCAAACTTAAAGTCAAGTCAATTTAAGTTTATCATCACAAGTGTGCATAGTATAATTAAGTCCTTGCTTTCATGTCACCTCAGAGCAGTTGACAAAGTATAGTAGTAAAAATTAATAAATACATAAAATTAAATAAGTAATCTGGCATCCACAAGAGGGAAGGGATTTCTGATGAAAAAAGGCAGGTAGCCAGCGTAAGATAGTAAACCGTGCGGCATTGTGTGTCTGAGCATCGTGCCATCCACAACAGAGCTAGAATACCTGATGAAGAAAGGCAATGAGGAGCATAAAGAAATAGGGATGCATTCAGTTGAAACAACTTATAAAAGAGGTCAACATAATCAAGAAAGCATCACTCTGGGGAACTATTTAGGAACAAGTGTTACTGGACAGTTTACAAAATTGATTATCACAACTGAAGATCTCAGAACAAAATTACAATTCCTAAGTTACAAAATCTAATAACTAATTATCAGTTAGACAGAAATTCACCAAATAAGAGAGTCTTCATAAGGTATACACACATTGAGGGAGTCAGAATTTCAAATGGAGGTGGACAGCTCATTCCACCAGCCTGGAGTTACACATGAAAAGTGTCTGAACTAAGTGTTGATGCCATGCAGAGGTTACATCACCACGTACCATTCATCAGCAGACCTGAATGGTCGAGAAGGGACAGATCTCATAAGTATCTTCATATATGCAGGTGCCGATCCATTGACTACTCTGTAAGCAAGTTTTGTGCTTAATATGGGCTGCTACAGGAAGTCAATGTATATATCATTGACTATGGCTTTTAAACCAACATTTAGTGTCTGTTTTACAATAGTGGAATAATTACATAAGCATTGATTTTTCAACTTAAATCACAGAGATTGACATAAGCTCTTTTATGTTACTGTTACTTTATACATACTGTATATAACAATGTGTAACTTAGCAACATGAGAGATTTATAATGAGTGACCTTGCTTTCTTTGAAATTGTACATGCAGTAGAGAATATACAGAGGCATTTACATTTCTTTATTAATGTGTTGCATTGGAGCTTGTTCTTAAAGTCAAGCAACATAAGTAAATTGCAGAGGTCGATTGCAACATATTCCTTGTTAAATACTGGTATACAGTTTTTAAAATTTTATAAATGTTTTTGATTACAATAGTTGCCTTTTAAACTGTCTTCTTAATTTTATCAAAAACAAAAGCTCCATATCATTCATTTTAATCAGTGCACTACTTGGCTCCCAAAGTGTATGAACTAAGAGTTTGACTAGCCATAATACAATAAAGGGTCTTGTTAAATTACAAAACATTAATAGTAAGATTATTAAACCTAAACAGAAAATTAGAAATTATTTTTAATTACTGTTAACAATTTACTGAACACTGGACACTGAACCTTTTCTTCATAATTAAGTTTTTTCAATTAGGGGTTGGGCCGGCATGGTGGCACAGTGGTAACGCTGCTGCCTCACAGTAAGTAGACCTGGGTTTGCTTCCCGGGTCCTTCCTGTGTGGAGTTTGCATGTTCTCCCCGTGTCTGTGTGGGTTTCCTCCCACAGTCTAAAGGCATGCAGGTTAGGTGCATTGGCGATCCTAAATTGTCCCTGGTGTGTGCTTGGGGTGTGTGTGTGTGTGTGCACGCCCTGTGGTGGGCTAGTGCCCTGCCCGGGGTTTGTTCCTGCCTTGTGCTGGCTGGGATTGGCTCCAGCAGACCCCTGTGACTGTGTGTTAGGATATAGCGGGTTGGATGATGACTGACAATTAGTGGTTTTATGTAGGTGGTTTCAATATATGTTAGCATTGTCAGACTATCAATAAAGTAACACGTTTTCCATCTGATGTTGAGATTGAAATAACTGCTGTTGCTTTTAGATTATAATTTAAATGTGTAATGTCAGGAAAACATTAGGGCAGAGATATAATTCTTCAACTCCATTATAAACTTGTGTTTTATCACTTTGACAAGCATTAGAATCCTCCAATACAGAATAAAAAAGTGGTATTCAAAAATCACTAATTCCTTTTGCATTTAAGCTTTTTATTGGTAAAGAGGTGTGCAACAAAAACTAGTCAATAGATCAGTCCATGCATATGGCATTTAGTTTTTATCTTCTATACTTTATTGCATTTGTTTTTGTCATGTATATTCTCTGGCATTATTATAATGCACACAACCATATCAATTTTCTATTTTCAGATAATGTACTTTAACTTTACCATTGTTAAGCCATCCCAATTAAACTTCTCTTTTCCCTCATTCCTTTAACAGCCCTACTATACCCCCTCAGCTTCAGAAGTAAATTCATCTGAAAATATACTGTATAATCTTTTTTCTGTGTTTCTTGAAATCTGTAAAATTTTAAGATTCACATAACATTTTCAACTATTTAAACTCTGCCCTTTTAAATTGTCAAATGTCCATATAATCTACTGGATATTAAATCTGCTGCTGATGAGTGCTGGCTGTTGCTGATAATTCTGTCACGTGTTATCTTTTGTTTTCAGACTTCTACATAATGTTCTTAACTGATCACAACGTTATCCAAAGATAATTTACATTGTTTTAAGCAAAAGCATCTGATGGGATGTTTTGTTCATGGATTGTTTGTTTGTGTACAGAACTTCACTTCTTTTAGAAGGGAACATTAATTCATTCCTTTAGTTTCTTATTCCACCATTCTGTCATTTCAATACTTGACTTTACTTTAATTACTTGCAATACTGCACTTAGTCTCTTTGAACCCAGTAATATTTTATTGGTAGTGAATCTGAAGGTAAAACATTTTCATGTTTTCTCTGTCTATTAAGTTATGGAATAATAATCAATATATTAATCAATATATGAAGTTTAGCAAGCATTTTCTTACTGGTACATTTATAAACTGTTTGCTTAAATGGCAGGGATCGGCTGAGGACCACCATCAATGTCCTTGGTGATTCTCTTGGTGCTGGCATTGTGGAACATCTTTCACAGCAGGAGCTGAATATTCAGGACACGGAAATTGGCAATTCAGTTATCGAGGAAAATGAGAAGCCATATCAGCTCATTTGCCAGGAGAACGACTTACAGAAACGGCGGAATAGTGAGACGGAGATGTGAGTGCTGCCTGATTGCTACCTCACATCATCACTCATCATTTTATATGTCTTTCTTCCTACATTTATTTTTTGTCCAACTTTCATTTGTACTGGATATTTAGAAGAGAAGTTATACAAATCCAGAAAGAAATTAAAGCAGAAATAATCAAAACAAACACAAATGTGAGAGATCAGCACCCTGTTGTCAACTAGGTTGTAAATGTATGTACTTGTTTAAAAGACATGGACATAAAACTCCTGATTAGTCTGCACTTCACAGTCCTAAAAAGTTCATTTGTAAGACTTGAAATGCCTATGAGTATTCAAGCACAGCATGATGCAGTGGAAAGTGAGACCTCAACATTTCATATCCATGAAGAACCAAGAGATGCCTTGTATTATTTAGCATTATGTGCTGTGTACATTTAATAACGGATGGGCAAAGCATTGCTGATGTGAACTTTTTAGAGGATAACTATATAAAAAAACTTTTACCTGCATTAACAAACCAGCCTTAAAGCAACATCTCTGCTTTTATACCTTTTAATACACAAGACTTTTTAAATTAAGACTTTTTTTATTTCTGTTTTATTTGAGTTTTTTGTACCTAATCGTATATGTGCCATTCTTCTGACAATGTGCAAGTTTGTAAGGTTAAAAATTTTACTTTGCATATAATAAGTGTTTATTTGTGCTCAGTGAGCTACTAATTTATTATCAGTGTATATACATTATTTACGATAAAATATTTGTTCCCCAGACATTTGTTTATTTGATGAGGAAGTTCTGATGAGCCCATCAGAATGATGCAGTAAAATAAGGGGCATGTTCTGTACACTTTGAATTCAGCATTATGTCATAACAGAGTATAATGAATGGTTTCTTAATATGAAATTGTTAGAATCTGTTTTATTTTATTTCCTCTTTTATGTCATTTCATATCTGTTGACTGACATCTATTTTATTGTAGTTTGTAGATGACAGAGTAGAATATGACTGGTTGTTGTGATTAAGGTAAAGTAGTTGTAAAGTGGCAGATGATTATAATTTGTGATACAGCATTGTAGGTTTAGGTCCAGCTGATATTCAGAGATTCAGTGTCAGTATTTTTAAATTCCTGTCAAAGATTTTATAAAGTGACTACTGAAGAAGATTCCCAGATGTTAGTGGACAATTTTTGTAGAGCATTTATTTTGCACACATTGTCACTGACACTTTTTTTTTTTTAATAGAAATATTGAGGGATCGGTGTGTAGCTTATGAAGTAATTCACTGTAACTAACCTTCAGAATCTGCACAATCATTTTTAGTAATATAGCTTATTGATAATTTGTTTCTCTCATTGGTATTTAGAGTAAAAAGCCAAAATAGCTTAATATTTGAAATGTTTGACTCTCATGTAAGCATCCAAATCCATTACGCCAGTCTTCTAAAATTGTTAAAGTCAACCACTGGAAGTGGAGTAATAAGTTTATCATTAGGTAAACTTGTTAGTTGGGTATGCTGTGGGATTTAGTGACTGTGGATTGAGACTAGGTCAGGAAGTTATTCAGGAGGACCTAAAGACAACATTTCATTGAGTCAGATGTTGAGCACAGGTGTTTGAGACTGGAAATGGCAACCATTAACTACACCTCTGAGCCTGGGCAATCGAAAAACAAATTCCTTAAAACATTAGATTACATAATCTTGCATATAATTTATTATGTTGCACTTAATTAGGTATAGAAAACTCAGTAAAAAAACTAACATACTTTCAGATGTCAATCATTAAGTCAATGATATAAATAAGATTTTTTATGAATATAAAAGAAACTGAAGAAAAGTGATGTATTAATTGTATGCTGTCAAAGTGGTAACAAGCTGCATTGAGTGTAGTTTATTTGCATACAAAAAGTTTTTGAGATTTGATATTTCTTCAGCCTTTCAAGTATTTCAGGGGTTTTGGGACCAATGTTAAAGCACAGCATTGTTGCTCTAAATATTTGTTTTACTTGCTGAAATGACAGTTGTTGTGTGCCTGATACATTTAGAATAGTAAATTGTTTTTTAGATGTTGTGAACCTGCTACCCCAGGATCAATAGAACAGACCCTACAGAGGACACATTTTAGAAAAACAGTAACTGAAAAGACATTCTTTACTTAGATCTGTTTATGAATTTGAATGTTTGAGTTCTTTTTTTCATTTACAAGTATATTGGCTCAAGTTTATATTGTTTTCCAGCATTTATTTATTTTTTCTTGATGAAACAGGTATTATATATTGTTCTCACATGTGGCTGGCTGAAAAATACCAAAGAAGTGATTGGTTGGAAACACACAGCAGTGGTAGACAATCAAGATATTTCCAAATATTTCATGATATGGCTATTTTTTTTCGTTTTTGCCTATAGCTTTTAAACTTTTAATAAAACAAAACTAGTGCAGCTTGTTTGCATTTTTATTTTAAGTTAACTGGTAGATTTACATTACCATCTAGCTTTGCTAGGACTACAAAATATAAAAATGAAATTAAAATAATATTCTTAAATATGCATAATCCAGTGCAGTGTTGTAGGGTTGCAGTACCTATACTAGTAGCAGTGCGTGCAAGACAGAACACAACCCTGGATAGGGCTCTAGTTTATAACAGTGTCCACCCACACACAAATTGTCGATTTAGAATCTTCAATTAACTTAACAGGCATTTCTGTAGGGGTTGTAGGAGGAAAATGCATGTGTTCTTGAGGACAGCATATAAAATTAAACCTGAAGTAACAGATTGGTGGGGCAGCAGCTTTAACCATTATGCCAATGTGCCACTCTCTTTTTGTTCTGCTTAGTCTAAATAAATGGCTAGTATAAACTTGCCAGCATACATCCTTTTTTAACTTTTTTTTTTTTTTTACACTTCTATAACTTTGGCTGTGGAGAACCTATTTTGCAGGTTCTGTCAGTTGCCATAAAAATGTTGGGTTTTTTTTCATACTAAGTAATGTAGTCATTTCCTTTATAAGAGGATGTTTATCATTAATCCTTATTGTTTCCAAATTAGTTTCAGAATGAATTACAAAATGGCACACTAAAAGGGGAACAGTCTCTTTTAATAGAATAACATACTTTCTCATTTGGAAGTTTGTAAAAATCTCTGCCGAAACAATGTAGCTATTTTCATATAAATAACCAGAAAAGAGCAGTCCAGTGACATCCCTGGTCTAGTATTACATTGGAAGAAGTCAAAAACTCAGGAATCAATATGTCAGTTGGGAGCAGGCTGGATTGCATGGCTTAGCCTATACTTTGCCTTCACCTCATTGATTCTTGGGATTTTAAGTTCTCAAGCGCAGTACTAAACTAGTGACATAACTGGTTAGTGCTTTTCTGGCAAATTATATGAAGATGGCTGAATTATTTCATGCCATGAGTTTTTAAGCTTCCAGTTGAAATAACTTTTTTTGCTATTAAAATATATAAAAATGTGACTGTTCCCCTTTAATATTTGGTTTTCTCTTATTTAAGTCAATCCCAAACCCACTTAAATCACATTAGGATTGCAGAGGAGGAGAGCCAACAGTAACTTGGGGTGCGCTGCAGGATATAAACCTAGACAGAGTGTTAGTTAATTGCTGCTCCCACTCACATGGCCAATTTTGAATCCCCAGTTAACCTAACCTGCATGCTTTATTTACAGATGTGGGATGAAAACCCACACATACATGTCAAAAATGTACAAAGTACACACACACAGCATCTGGATTCAGGATTCAAAACTGTGATAATAGATTTGTGAAGCAGCAGGGCTAACTGCTGGGACATCATGTCACCTCTCATTTTTGAACATGTTTTCATTTTTCGTGCCATTTCAGTGCTTAATTTAAAGAGTCATTAATTAAAGCTGTTGAATAGTTAATCATAAGCTTTATGTCAAAAATTAAACTTGATTGACATAGTTCCCACTTTAGTCTCTGTTGATCAATAATACACTCCATGCACAGCTCATTTTTTAAAATAGATTATAGAAGAACAGAAAGCACCTTTCAAACTATGACAAAACCATCTCTATTATAAAATACAGTGAGACAATAAATACTGCTAAAGTTAATTGTCAGTACCACTATATTTGGTAGTGATAAGAGAATAGATATCTATGTTTGTGACTTGAATGTACCATATTACTACAGCAGCGCTCTTCTCAAATTAATATTTTTGTGTATTTTTAACTAATGTTTTATCTACGAGTAATTATCAAAATATTGCAAATATATGAAGCTGAATTAGCATTAATTTCTGATTTACTATCTAAAGGAGATTCTTAAGTAATCTCTGACAATTTTCACAGCACTACATTACAAGTCTGTAAGACAAGTATCCATAAATTATTAACTCTTCCTTATACATTCCTATCTGTTATAGGCTATAGTGAACCATTACCCTGCCTATATAATTTTTATATTTCCATGCAGTGAAATATATAGGTTTTGGTATTCCTTTCAATTGAAGCTGCCATTTTTTCACCTCTCACATTTTGTGCCAACATTTTCTGGCTTTCCTCCCTTTTAAATAAGATAAATATATGTATCTAACTATTTTGATGGTTTATCTCACATGCAGGGCCAAACTTTTCAATCAATGATATAGAGGCTTCATTTACTTGCTGTTTTGAAAACTTCATAAGGCATTATTGATGTTGCTGCCAGCTGTGGAATAGTATATCCCTGAGTGGTTGCTGTAGAGTAGTGTGTTAATGAGTAAAGTGACCCTTTCCTGCCTACGTAATAAGATATTTTATGTTGGTGTTCATGGGTAAAATAAGATAAATAGTTTACCTTCAGTTTTGCAAAACTTTATTTTCATTATCAAGTACTTAAGAGTGGTGGTGTTAACTTTGACTTTTCCTGATCTTTTAGGTGAACATTTTTGTACTTTAATAAGACTGCATTGACAAAATTTTAACTGTATCAAAACGATGGATGTTTTCAATGTTTCCTCATGTTTATACTTGAAATTATTTTCTACTGTATATAAAACAGATACTTTTATTTTGTAGATATGACTCTAAATGGGGTTTTTTTAATATACAATATGTATACTGAGATTGTTATTGCTTGCATTTCTGATTCTTTACCTTTATATTATTTTTTGTCGTTCAGATTTCACTTCAGCCATTGCATTAAGGGATATGGTTTGTGCTGCTGTGTTTATATTTCTTTTCAGTGGAACTACTCATGTTTCATACGCAGCAATCAAATCACTTGATTTTGACCTTTTATTTAATCTAGGTGGCAATTCACCACTTCTTTTGGGGAAAGCATGGTGTAGGCACATCATGGTCATAACAAGATGAAAACAGTAACATAATCTGCTTTCCCTCAGCATCCTCCCAAAGGGCTATATAGTGGTACACTATTGTGGGAGCATATTTAAGGATTTGAACATTTTGGCCCCACTGAAGTTTAGACTGGTGGCTGACCAACTGCAAATGGTTTACCTGGCCCATAAAAAATGGCAGTAATAAACATGATGAGATCTGAAAGTGATCCAGAATCTATAAGACCCAAGTGCACTTCCCAGAACTAGAGGAATTCCCCAGACTATACATTTGTAAATGGAATCCACACAGTAGGGCTATAAAGTTTCAGAGTGTCCTATTGTCTACTTTATCAACATTAAGCCAATGAATGTAGCCTAATTTCTTTTGTACTGGTCTGATCTGATCTGCCTGATGGGTCTTGGAAAGTGTGTCATTGAAAAAAATGATGCTGATTTGCTTGAAATGTCATGTGTACTATGACTACTACTGTTGAGTGAAACTTGGATGCAAGGCTTGCATAACAGATTTGATATTTGCAAAACCAAGACCGGCTTGTCATCGTGCGAGATGTGTTCAGGATTTGCTGTAAAATGTCAAAATGACTTGCCTTACCCCATCACTCTAATAAGACAATTTTCCATTTACCACCTTTTTACAGCTGAAGATGGTTATTATTGAATGGTTTTGCTATGGAGTGAATCACCAGTATACACCGAATGCTAGTACAGAGCCAAAAGTAAATTTCAGCTAGTGGTACATCTAAGGTGATGTTCTTTTTCTCTGTGTGTGTGTGTGTATATAATATATATATTATTGCCTGTACATCTGTATATATGGTAAATATTATTAAAAAGTAATTGATCCAGTCACACCTGAAACCAAAGTGACTGGTAAAATTGACATTGAGTACTTACTAAAGCTATTTTTACTTGTGTTATCAGTCCATAATTGTTAAGCTCTGCGGTTGTGCAGAGATACTTGGCGAAAATCTTGATGTAAATGTGAATAATATGTTTTGCTGAATAAAGTATTTTGAAAGTTCTATGACTTTAACTTTTCTTTTAATAAGATTAAAAATATTAGCAATAATACAACATTGTATATATGCTATAGTCAAAGTTATGTATCTTGTCAACTAAGTAGACCCTGCACACAAAGTATTAATATGTAAATGTATTGTCTCTCTTCCTCACAGAAATTCTTATAGTATATTCCAGTATGTAGTCTGTACTGGCTTAATGAGAAACTATAAGCATTTTAGTCCTTTGTTTAATAGTATTCTTGCCCTAAATATTTTATTTACTAGGTTTTAATTACAGCCCTGAAATTTATGCCCTTTGTAAATACAAAAAATATAATTATTCAAATTGGTTATAAAGTTAATCCTTCAGGTCACCACTTCTGCTGATGCCCAAGTCTTCATTATTGGGTAAGTGAATTCAATTTCTTCCATAAAATATGTATCTTCACGGATGATTTTGGGTGTTCTGTTTCTGCATAGTACCATATATAAAATAAAAAAGATTAACATGTTGTCTGAATAAACAGTAACAGCAGGAGACATGTCCTGATTTATAATAAGCTTTTTTGCTGTTTTTATATCAACTAGTTGCATTTTGGGGGTACTTATTAGAGAATGGGGAATGTAGAATATATTTTGTGAAGAGTCTTTTCTTTTCTTTGAATCCAGTCATATAATCTGAAAATCAGATAATCTAACTGAAAGAAAAAATAGTATTAAGATGTCACTGCATTCTTTTTATTATTTATTTTAACCTTTATAAGAATTATTACTTTTAGTTATGTAGGGCTTTACTTTTACAAATTTACACATATACAAAATGTAAAAAAAAAAATGTCCATCCCTTCATATATTAAACTCTCTCTATATTTACATTTATCTTACACAGCAGACATATTCTTCTCCCAAAAAATTACTGGTTGTGGTTTCTTGGTGTCTGCCCCCATCCAGTTTGGAAATTGACTAAATGCCATCTAGCAGACACACACACGTAATACACATAAGCTAGCTGTTGATGCCCAGCTCTTGCATACTTGCTTGGCCACATGGTGGCTATAAAAAATGAGTATATAAGTTCAGAGTGTACAACACAGTGGCAATGAAAACAAAGAATACAGAAATTATATTAACACACCTGATGAAGCATTCATAACTAGCACACTTTTCCCTTTTTTGCTGTACACTAGTCCAAACAATTTTAGAGACTCCACAGCTGCCAGCTATTTTGGTTGGTTTAACCTTACTTAGACTTTTTTTCCCCCATGTACAGGAAATACTGATAGAACAGCTTGGCAAACTTTTTCTCTGTCTTCTTATTGCCTAGAGAGTTGAACAGCATGAGGGAATAAGGATCTGTTCCCTCTGTTCATGGAGCCAAGATCACTGCGTCGTGTCACCATTTGTCGTCTTGAAGTTCTGGCCCGTCAGTTGCAATAAAGTATTTCAGATAGATGCTAGCTACACCCAGGTATCTCATTCTTGGCTGATTTGGCCAACAGCATTCCTTTATAGCTTAAAGGCCATTGCTTTATGTTAAGCAACCCACTTTTTTCTGTAGCTTGTTAGTCTCTCAGGTAAAACATAACAACCTTGGTTAGATTACACCATATTTACACTCCCACAAGAGAGACTGCATTAAATGTTTCATCTTAATTCATTACAGGACCTATAATTCCTGTCTTCTGCAGAACACATAAATGTCTGCACTTTGAGTCTTCTTGTCTCCAGCTGTTTAGTTTGGCAGCTTGCTGACAAGAAAGATTTTCGGGGAAAAGAGCTCCTTTATCTGCACTCAACCCAAACTCAGTGGCAACCACAGCTACCTGCCACCATATCATCATACTGCTTTAGGACCACATTCTCATCATCATCGAAGTAGAGCAAATTAACAGAGAAAAGCTTATCAGGAACACAACATGGTGTTTCTATACCCTTAGTGAGCTTAAGTGCATGGATGATGGACTGGACCGTGGCATGATTAGTAGGTCGCATGTTTTGGCCTAGTGGAAAGGGACAGGAACCTTTGCAATGGTGGGCATTGTAACCTCGGGGAGAGATGATCCAACCAGACCAACCAATCTCCTCAAAGTCTACATAGAGTGGGTAACGTTGGCACGGCAGATGCTCATCCTCTGTATTCTCCAAAGACCGTGCAGTGCGAGAATTGTTCACCTTCAGAGATGGTGGTATATTAAGAGCATCTCCCTCTTTATTTTGGTCTGTAAAACAAAGCAAAGTATATTGATTAGACCACAAGAAAAAAAAATTAAAACAAGCTGGTCTTCAGAAGTGAATGCCAGAAATGGGATAAGATTAAATATTTATAGTTAATATATACTATAATGCTTAAGGATAATCTTTATCAGCAATAACAGTCTGCAGTTTCACAAAAACTAATTTAAATGGAACTGTTTATGGAACACAACTTATTATTTGGACCCCTTTATGTCTAGGAATGTTGTCCATATTGACATTAAAATAAAGATCTGATGTAAAACGGCTGTGCTCTAATTTCAAATCGCCTTCTGCTTCTTTGGTTACTGTATATGGACAGTAAATGCTTTTTCATTTACCTTTGTGTTAAAAATGGTTTATAGAACTGTGGGTCAGTTTAAGTGGTCAAAAATTAACCTAATCAAAATATCTCTGAAATCCTTCCCTGTAACAATGACGGAAAAACAGGATGCCACCCTAATAGAAGTATGATTCAATTTCAAGGAACACATGCACTTAGCAATGGAGAGGTGCCAGTTAACTCAAAAGCATGCCTTTGGCAGGATATGCACAGAAGAATGTGCAACAAATTAAACAAATGTGTTCAGTGAGTCAACAGGTTATCAACTCTATTTTAAATTTTCACTGTGCTGCCATGTACAATATTCATCAGTAAATATAATCTGTTAAGGCAGAAATAGCCACCAAATTACAAACTTCTCCTGTTACCTTTCAGAGAGTTCTCTAGTGAGGCAGCTCTACGGCCATCATCTGTAAACAGTACAAGCATGGGCTGCTTGCTTTCATGGTGATCTCTTCCCGAGGCAAAACGAATAAGATTTGGATCCAAGTTTGTGCCTCCTAGAGTTCGGACTGTCACTAAGAGGCCATGGTTACTGTTCTCATCAGCGGTCCATGCTCTTACCTAGAAACAGCAGAAGTCAGAAGATAAGCATGGTTAAAACACTGCTTGGTAGAAGTCTTGGAAAAGAGATGTCATCCTGTATATTTTTCACAAAGGAGAGAGACTTTTACACTTTCACATTTAGTTTTGAGGCACATCTGACACTATTTTAGTGGAGCTTGTTCATAACAGGGTTAAGTCATTTTCTCTGACCAACATATACAGAAATGTGTGCATGTCTGCAAATAGTAAAATAGACTCATAGGAATAAAGTTGCTTTACAAGAGGCATTTGCCTAGTCGTATACTGAGCTAAAGTACAGGAAAATCAAGTGAGGTAAAAGATGAAACACTGCTTGTTAATATTATACATTTTCATAAGCTTATCTTTAATATGTTGTTTGGAATAAGGCTGGGAAAAAGATGTGGCGAGCTACTTATGTTTTTTTCCCTTTAACAGGTTTAATATCATATGAAACAAACAAAAAAAAACACCTCTTGAAGTCTTGCCAAGACAGTAGCAACAAAATTTCATAACAAAGATTGCATAAACATCACTGTAAGATCTCATTGTAAAAATAGATGTCTTTGGACACTCAAAAAACTTATACAATTTAAGACTTAAAAGTAATTAGATTCTCCAATTGTTTTCATGTGTTTTAAGTGTGGTTCTTAGTTTAAGAAATGATTAAATTCCCAGGTTTGGTTAACATTTATCCATCCATTATCCAACCCGCTAAATCCTAACTACAGGGTCACGGGGGTCTGCTGGAGCCAATCCCAGCCAACACAGGGCACAAGGCAGGGCACCAGCCCACCACAGGGCATACTCACCAAGCACACTCTAGGGACAATTTAGGATCAGCAATCCACCTAACCTGCATGTCTTTGGACTGTGGGAAGAAACCCATGGAGACACGGGTAGAACATGCAAACTCCACGTAGGGAGGACCCGGGAAGCAAACCCAGGTTTCCTAACTGCGAGGCAGCAGCACCACCGTGCCACCCTGGTTAACATTTATTTGAGCAAAAATGTTTCTGCTGCATCCAGTAAGTAGTATATCTAACTCATAATGGTGTTCCAAATGAATAAAATATTGATGACTTAAAAATCTTAGCAATGACCACTTCGTGGAGCATTTAAAAAAAAAAAATCGCCCAAATTCCAATTATCAGTCTGCGTTTCTAACTCACCGCATGTGTAATGGAGAAGACTTCCCAACCTGTAGTGTGAATGGGAACCAATCTAGAAGACAAGAGCTTGTGGCTTGCCTTTCTGTTATCCATGACTTGATAGACATTAACCTATTAAGACAAATGAGGTAATTAACACCAGTACACATTTCAGTCTCCCACTGGCCTAGAGGGGGAGGTGAAAAATACTCTTTTACAATCCCTTTACAACATGAAAACAATAAAGGTTAACTATTATACTTGAGTTAGTAACATATAATATTGTTTAACCCACTTAATCCAATTCAGTTTTAATTAAGACTTAACCCATAATGGTAGTATTTCAGCTGCCCACTGACTCCATCAATATTGATGCTAGTGACTATAAATTCTTGGCATGTTAAGTATCGAGGATGGCTTTAAGTGGAGACCCTACTTAAAATAAATAGGAAGTGGTTTTAGTATCCAAGATGGTTGTTAACTTGTACATCATTATATTTATTGTTTTTACATTATTATATCGAGATCAAATGCGTATTACTGCCCTGCCCTTCCTTGATCATAGCTATCGATCATCATTAGACGTATAAAATGCGCTGGGTGTACATGGCTAACATTGCTCTTATATTACCTGACAGAAATGATGCCTGTGAAGCGCAGGCGTAGTAGCCTTCTGTCTCAGTTTGAAGAGGTGGAGCTCCGCTGTTAGAACCTTTTCTGTCTTGGCCACAGTCGACAGATTGAAGAGAAACTGAATTTGCTCACTGTGAACTGTTTAAAAGAAATAAATACAAAAAATGAAATACAAGCCGTCAGGTTACATTTGCGCAAAACATTTCCAATTAATACCGTTTAATAACTAACTACTTTTCCAACCCGATTTGAGTGTTTCACGTAAGTCATCTTTTACATTGTACCTTTCAATAAAACAATTATATTTCAATAGCCAGTGTTTTAAAGCTTATGTGCTACAGAAATATATATTAGTCCTCCTCTAATATTTAAAATATTGTAGCAACGGAAGGCTTTGACATCCAGGTTGCTCTGCTGCCCTGTATCTAAAATTAGACTTTAAATTATTATTATGATTTCTTTGAAGTTCAGCTCAAGCAGCTTTTTTTTTTTTTTATGCAATTTTTGGTAATGAGAGTATTCTGTGTGTGTGGGTGTGTTTATGTGGTTGAGTTGTGGGGGCTTAGGGGGTTGTTTGAGTTTGCCAGGCACCACTGTCTGATGCCGCCTGGTTTGAACTTCCCTGTATTATTGGGACAAAACAGAAAGGCTTAATTTAAATATTGCTATTTGTAGTGAATGCCGGCATTATCTGTAGGTGCAATGTTGCCAGTAAAATTAGAAAGTGTAAAAGTGTTTTTGTTGACAACAGAGTGTTTTGTCACAATATCGATCGTTAGCTGTTGAGAACGCCAAAGTCCTGATATTGACGTGGTTGAAGAACTATATGTAGCATTAACAAGATTATTTAAGGAATACAGACGGACAGTAACACAATGTATTATCCATCGCCACACTCACTTTAGCTGTTTCGTTGTCACG
Organism: Erpetoichthys calabaricus; assembly: GCF_900747795.2. Taxonomy (NCBI): domain Eukaryota; kingdom Metazoa; phylum Chordata; class Cladistia; order Polypteriformes; family Polypteridae; genus Erpetoichthys; species Erpetoichthys calabaricus. Next base: position 149,525,177 of record NC_041405.2, on the reverse strand, counting down.
AGAACAAGACGCCTCCTTATGGCAGAACTACACACAAAGCAAGTGCCCACCCTGGGCGGACCACCAGTCTTTTTGCACAACACATTCACGTACACACCCACTAAGTATTAAACAAATCATTATGTAAAATAATCTGTCATGTGGTGACTTTTTAATATTATGTAAATATTTGCCAGGTAATACAAATATCCATTTCACACGTAATAAATACGTATGTGATGTTCTGTAAATAACACAGTATAAAGACTTACTGGGAATACTGTCCATTTCAGATTTACGTTACATGTAAAATAATATACTCAATACAAAATTAAATAACACAAAGGGATGAAAATATAGATAAAAACTAAATTCCACTCCTGTCGAAATTAGAAAATTAATTCGATTCTAACATCAAAAGGCATTTATGGTTACGATAATCCGTAACAAAGCCGTTATAATTAACAGACGGAGACCGTTTTAGTTAGTGTCTTCGTGGAATTGTGCAGCACCTTGTAGTATTGTTTAGTATGTTTGCCTTCGCTATATAAAATAAAAAGAGAACATTGTATGATGCAACCGAACAATATAAAAATCCCATGAATTGTTTTGCACTGACCTGAATTTAAAAAAAAAAAAAAAGGAAAGAAAAAAGGGCCCGGGCTACTGTAAACAAGGCTGCCACCTTGTGGTGACATCTGTTGTCTTCTGTTAAAAGTTCTGTTCTAGCTATACAGTATTTTACTCGATTTCTTACTTACTGGATCACATTACGCAATAGAATCCTTTCAATTTTATAAGAAAATTTGACTTAGCGACATTTCCCCCTTCAAACGGATCCTTTGCTTACTCTTATTGAAGAAGCTCCGAACCGTGTTGCCCTCCAGGAGGTCTGGGTCTTTGGTCACTCCGTCCACATCCGCAACAGTGTTGTACAGGTCAAGCATATACTGGGGTGGTTGCTTATGGAGTCCCTTTGTGTGCGGTGGGTCTTCCATGCCGAAGACCTCAAGCAACCTCTTCAGTGCCTCGGCACGCATTTCCTCTGGATCCTCTGTGATCGGAAAGTCTGGGTCCACGAAATTGGACGTGGGTCTGGAGACCCCGAGGCTTGCATATGTTAGCATAATGATGGTGCTCAGCAGCATGCTGTTAGAAGCGAAGAGCATCATCGCGGCCACACAAATCCGAGGTGGAATTGAATGGCTCCTTTAGATGTCCGGGCTTTATAGAGGTGCCAGAAAGAAGATGGTATTAAGTCGGCTATGCAAATTAGCAATCAGAAAAGATAAAGAAAGATAATTGCGGTGCTAACAAGGTGTGAGCGTTTATTCCGACGGTCATTTCAATAAGAAGCTACCCTGTAATACGCAAACGCTCGGCACATTTATTTTTGGGGCCAATAAAACAATTGCTAGCAAACATCTCCCAACGTCATGAGATACAATTCTCCGAAGCAAATGTGAAGAAAAAACAAATCTATTGTTGTACTCACCCTCGGGGAAGTTTACTCACCCTGGGGGACTAACTTCCTATTAATCGATCTATTAGTTGTACAAACACAGAGACGTGGTGTAACAGGAATTACAATCACCTGGAGATAAAACCTCCAAGTGAGGCGTGCTATATTTATGAGGCAAGCAATGTTGCCTTTTGTTGGCCAGACATGGACACCTATAAATGAAGGAACCGACCGACCTGCGAAATTTGTATGTAACCAGTTTTTAGAATTCCAACCCATATACCTGTGGAGCATCATGAACAATACAAAATGTGAATTCCCATTGGGATTAATAAAGTATCTATCTATCTATCTATCTATCTATCTATCTATCTATCTATCTATCTATCTATCTATCTATCTATCTATCTAATCCTGCCAACTACGCTATCTATCTATCTATCTATCTATCTATCTATCTATCTATCTATCTATCTATCTATCTATCTATCTATCTATCTATCTATCTATCTATCTACAGATAGGCAGATAGAATAGAAAGGAGCAAAAAAAAATATGTGAGTGAAGCAGTCCGAATTACAGCACAGCAGAGAAGAGGGGCATCCTAAGAGATGTCTAAACCAGTAGTGCTGCTGTCACTACACTCTTAACTCTTACTACACTCTTGAGATCTCGCTGGTTCTTTAATGGGTCTTGCGATTCCTCATAGAACTGTTGCTTGACAAAGCACCGTTTTATCCGGTGAAAGGTTCTCTGCATATAAAGTTAGCTCTTTGTGCTTTGAAAAACTTCATAATATATATATAAATATTCATATCCTATATGTATAAAAAAACTCTTGACATTTTAAAAGTATGTAGGCTATAGCAGGACACTAAAAGATTAAGAAAAAATGGGCTTTGCCTGACTTACTGTATGTATGCAGCGAGAGTCCTTTTAAAATCAGGACCCACTGGTATTTCACAAATCCATCCATCCATCCATTTTCCAACCCGCTGAATCCGAACACAGGGTCACGGGGGTCTGCTGGAGCCAATCCCAGCCAACACAGGGCACAAGGCAGGGTGCCAACCCACCGCAGGACACACACACCCACACACCAAGCACACACTAGGGCCAATTTAGAATCACCAATCCACCTAACCTGCATGTCTTTGGACTGTGGGAGGAAACCGGAGCACCCGGAGGAAACCCACGTAGACACGGGGAGAACATGCAGACTCCACGCAGGGAGGACCCGGGAAGTGAACCCAGGTCTCCTAACTGCGAGGCACTACCACTGTGCCACCGTGCCGTCATTTCACAAATCTCTTACCATCTATTCATGGTTGGTTACTATAAGGAGCCTGTGAATAAAGGTTCTTTCTGGAACCTTAATCTGAATGGGTCTTTTGGGAACTAAAAATGTTTCCCCCTATGGCATCTCTCAGAAGAACCACTCTGACACCTTTATTTGTAATAAGAGTGTAGGTAGGTCATACATGTGTGAAATACGTTTTCATAATCATTCTTCAGTTTTTGATTAATCTTTCTAAACCATTTTTTTCATTAGATGATTGCAATGAGCTGGAGTAAATCCTGTACACCTTTATGAATATATTACTTTAAGAATAAATCACACGTCCTCACAGAATACACACATGCACATGTAAATCATAGCGATTGCTTTTAGGTCATGAAGTCTTTGCACTTATTGAGGCTTCTGGTGGTGATAATATTAACAGACGGCGATGTAAGGAAATATTATTCAAGTTAAGACCATTTTACCTTATTTCTTAGCTTTTTTTATTTTGATACCTTGCACACCAGTATTGTGCTAACACACTAGTAGCTTCCTCTTTGCAGTGATTTATCGTGATATCCCTAAGTAATAATGCATTATTGCTCGGTTGCTCATTTGATTTATGTATATTCTCCTTAATACTCTTACAAAAAAATAACAATGCTGTCATGGCACTTTGATGGGTTATGTTGTTCTTTGTAGAACCATTGCTTGCTGAAGATCCATTTCATTCTGTGAAGGATTCTTTGCATTATATATGGGTTCTTTGGGCATTGAAAATGTTCCTAATATGTGTCTAGTAGGCTTCCAAGCAGGATATGAATATATCCAGAAAATCTGAACTTACCCTGTGTTACTGTATGCAGCGAGGATCACTGAAAAACCAGGAACACGTTGGTATTTCATCCATCCATCCATTTTCCAACCCGCTGAATCCGAACACAGGGTCACGGGGGTCTGCTGGAGCCAATCCCAGCCAACACAGGGCACAAGGCAGGGAACCAATCCCAGGCAGGGTGCCAACCCACTGCAGGACACACACAAACACACCAAGCACACACTAGAGACAATTTAGAATCGCCAATCCACCTAACCTGCATGTCTTTGGACTGTGGGAGGAAACCCACGCAGACACGGGGAGAACATGCAAACTCCACGCAGGGAGGACCCGGGAAGCGAACCCGGGTCTTCTAACTGCGAGGCAGCAGCGCTACCCACTGTGCCACCGTGCATTTCACATTTCTATAAATATCGAAATAAATAAAAGTTCTTTCTGGGACCTTCATGTGGATGATTCTTTAGGGAACAAAAAAAGGTAACCATATTGTTGTAAAGAACCAATGAGATGCTTTTATTTTTAAGAGTGACATGTTTACTGAAAGTGTTAATGGAAAGTATAGTGCAAAATAATTTGTCAAAGTAGTTTCTGCATATCCAGACAAGGACTGCTCTGCTTATTTTAGAAAATTGGAGTGTGTGTGTGTGTGGTTGGGGTTGGTTTGAAGTGTATATAACACGTTTCCAATGCTCAAATTGCTTCACAGAAATTCGTAATGAACAACAAGGCATAGATAGTATTACAGTATATACAAATGTCTGCATACAAAAATAAAGATAAATACAGGAGAGCATGTTCATTTTTTGTATTAACCAAAGTATCCACTCTGCTGTATTTGCATATGCATTTGCATTTTTAATAAATTCATATTCATCCACGGGCGGCAAGGTGGCGCAGTGGGTAGCGCTGCTGCCTCGCAGTTAGGAGACCTGGGTTCACTTCCCGGGTCCTCCCTGCGTGGAGTTTGTATGTTCTCCCCGTGGTTTTCCTCCGGGCGCTCCGGTTTCCTCCCACAGTCCAAAGACATGCAGGTTAGGTGGATTGGCGATTCCAAATTGGCCCAAGTGTGTGTGTGTCCTGCGGTGGGTTGGCACTCTGCCCGGGATTGGTTCCCTGCCTTGTGCCCTGTGTTGGCTGGGATTGGCTTCAGCAGACCCCCGTGACCCTGTGTTCGGATTCAGCGGGTTGGAAAATGGATGGATGGATATTCATCCACACTCATTTTTCAAATCGTATGTTCTAGTTTATGGTTGTTAATGATTCCTATGATATACTTTTAGCAGTTAGAATATATGGGTACATTTTTTTTTTATTTTAAAGCACATTATCCGCTCCATATTGAGACATAAATTCTCTTTGCTGTCCTTTTGACTTATATTGAATTATTCAACCAAAGTCAGCAATATAACTAGTTCATTATAAGCCCTTATAAGATTTTTTTTTTTTGCTTTAATCTATGTGATCTTCTTTTTGAACAACGGGTGTGTTTTGTTTTTGATTACTCAGTAATACTTTTACTGTTTTGTTATTATGCTATAGTTTTATTATATTTGTAACTTAGCTATAATGGCATATGTAAATGTTTTAATCACATTCAAAAATACAGGGGACTATAGTTGCGCATTTAACAATTGCGTGTTTGATCACTTTGGGATGATTCTAACATAAACCCGGATGACATGGTGCAGGTTCAGTGATTAGAGCTGCTGCCTCACAGCTACAGGAGGCCCAGCTCACTCTCAGCTCACTCTCAGCTCTCTCTGGGTTTACTGAATATTCGTACTAAACGTGCAGGTTATACAGGTACGCTAATTCGTTTGTGAGTGAGAATGGGGGGCCTGAGTCAACAGGGTAGGGTGTGAAGGCCAGGCGTTGGTTCCTGTCTTGTGCCGATTGCTGCGGGGTTGGACTGATTAAGCAAGTTTAGTTTAGCTGGTGGATGGACACTTGGTATAAAGTACCCCTTGCGGTTAATACTTCTGGTTTTGTCAGATTGCCTGACTAGCAAAAAATATTGTTCACTGTAAAAACGATCATTTGATTTTTGACATTTAGGTAAGGAATAAATTGTTTTTAGTACTGCAATGTTTTATTTTTCTAATTACATCAATAATGAACAGATTCACGCGCTGGTTGTGACTATTATTTTTGTATCTGCATGTTTGTTGAGAGTTGCGAGTAATCAAGACCTGTGCCAACAGAAAAAGGCAGGAACAAACACCATGAACTAGTAACCCACTGCAGGACACATTCGACACTCGTAGCAGACCCGCGAGTTCACTCGCACTTAGAGCGTTTAAAAAGAAAATAGAACAGTAAAATAATTGAAAAGATCGGGCTACGGAAGCGCAAGGGATAATTTCACCATAAAGTTAGCCCTCCCTTCTACTTTGTGAATTTCCCCTTGGGATTAATAAAGTATCTATCTATCTATCTCTCTATCTCTCTATCTATCTTTTTGTATTTGGCAGTGCATGTAACAGGTATTTTAACAGATAAACCAAACAGTTTACGTAACATCTGGGCTTGTTACGGGACACGACCGAATTAAGGATAATTGTGGGTTCGCTTCCCGGTTCCTCCCTGTGTGGATAGCGCTTTGAGTACTGAGAAAAGCGCTATATAAATGTAATGAATTATTTATTATTTATTATCTCTAGACAACAATGAGATCGTCCGTGAATTTCCCAAAACAAGCTAAAAAATCTTTTCCAGTTCCGTTGTGGTATAGTAGTACGGTATCTGTATATCTCAGTGCTTCTCTGAGTAGAGATGTGAAACGATTAATAAAATTAAGTATTTATTGTATTGATATAAATGTTTTTGTGCTGCTAATTTGAGCCTACATGTGTTTAGATATTCAAGGGGCAAGCGCATTAGAAAGAAGGTTGGATGGATAATTAATAATTACAATTAAATTATTTGATTTTATTTACTTATGAAATTCTTTCCCTCTTAACTGTTTTAATCGCTCACTTCGATAAACCGATATCAGTCTGCTTAATAAAACATCGCGCACGTGTACACATCGGTACAACATTTATCAAGTGACTGTCGGCCATCAAGCCATCCACTGCTTTGTGTGTTGCCCAGTGGCATATTGACCTTTTTAGTTTTATTTACATTTTGAATTACATTGTAAGAAAAAAAAAATGAGAATGCGCTTTTAAACGTGCATTATAGAAGTTCTGGAAAAAGTGGTTGTAATAATAATAATAATAATTCATTACATTTATATAGCGCTTTTCTCAGTACTCAAAGCGCTATCCACACAAGGAGGAACTGGGAAGCGAACCCACAATCTTCCACAGTCTCCTTAATGCAAATTAAAATTTTAAATTGCATACAATTTGTTTTCGTGCATTCCATTGGTTTTGCTTAAGTTAAGGGTAATTTACATCTTTAGTTAATTTTTGCAGCATATTACATGTTACTTATACTTACATCAGTTTAAAAAAATACAGTGAAATGATCGGACTGAATAAAAAAATACGTCTGCATTACTAATTAGAGTTATGTATCAATATGAACCTTGGGAAACAAATTACTTTAAAGACATTTAACCAGAAGTTGCAGGAATGCACATTCATTCAATAGTAAATCCTTTCAATGTTTATTATGGTGATGGAAAGTCTTCTGGTTTCAATAAAATGGCATCGTAAGGTGGCTTTATTTGCGAAAGAGATTAATATAACAAATACTTTAAAATCTTTATCATTTGATTAGTCCCATGCGCAACAGACACCTTAATCTTCTCTTTCCATTCCCTAAAACCTGGTAAAGCTGTTAGACTTGACGTTTACAGGTCTACCGGAAAACCAAAATGTAAAAATAACATCCTGGACAGCTAACATGTGTTCCCTTTTCTATATTCCAAGATGTTGTACTGTCTGTCTTGTTTCAGCGAATATGCAAAGAAAATCCCATCTCGAATACAAAACGTGTTTTCGTGAGTCTGTGGCCGTCTCCGCTAATGTACCGCATTCACGTTTTGATCACGAAGGCCGCCTTTTCTCCCAATCGGTTCAGAAATAAATAACACGAAGAATTCAGATGGGTTAAACATTGTGCCTATTCAGTAACTAATCATCTCGATATTATTATTATTTCTTTTAATCTTAAGAAATGTTAGCAGACCACAAAGCTAGCACATACTTAATCAGAAGGTAGGTTGGAGTTGCCTTCTTTTTTCGTTTTACTTTTCGTCCGGACAACACAGTTAGCAATATTAATATCAAACGAGGAGTACAGATTTCAAAACGGATATAAGGTGAGCTCAGGACGTCCAGCAAAATGAAGGAATGCCGTCAGCGAGGTGAAAGAAAACAAACATAAAGTAAATTGAAAAGCTGTTGCTTAGGTGTGTATTTGTGTTTTCACGGTTCCATTTTTGTTTATTCGATATAGACTTGCATCGAGCATAATGTCGAGCTTTCTGCCTCAACATTAATTCTGTCTCTCTCTTTCTCTCACTCAGGGCCGGATTAAGACGAAATTGGGCCTGATGCTGCAGCGCAAAAAAGGCCTGTTGTTTTTCTCGGCATTGGTGCGTTCGACACTCACCGTGCATGCGCACTCAGACCGACCAAGGCGCTTTAATTGCTTGTGACGCAACCAGCCAGCCTTTATTGAACATGAATAATAATAACGATGTTGTATCGTGACAACTCGAGATTAACATCAAACTATGTAACATCAACCTTCAATAGCAATTGTCTGAAAAGTGCACTTAATGCAGAAAAGGCTAAATCAGATCAACTTAACCTTAGGCATATTGTCACCCTAACTACTGCGCTAGTGCTGCTTACTTCTATTGCTGTTTTTCGAGCCTTAGCAAGCGCGAATTCTTCGATCGTGTCAGTGAAGTCAAGGCTGCGCAGCATCTCATGCTCAATGCTCATAAACGCCAGCATGCGTAGCCTTTCCTGCCCCATTGAGGACCGCAGCTCTCCTTTGACTATTCCTAACTTTGAGAAGCTCCGCTCGCCGGAGGCATTGGACACCATCATGCACAGATAGATGCGCAACCCAATCTCGATGTTTGGAAATGTCTGAGAAAGATTCAACGATGACAAAAGCCTGTACATGGTAATCTCAAAATTTAGCAAATTCTCGTAAGAAACAGAGTAAGAAAAAATGAATTTGCAGAGACATTGGGTCAAAGTGACTTGGTTCAGGCCCTTGAGGGTAAAAATTTGTCCACGATTTAAATTTCATAATAGACCAGAATCCTGTCGAGGATTTTAAAAATTCTAAACATCCTTTAGTTTTACCTTTACATATAACTCAGTTCATACAACTTAAAACCTTCACATCCAAACCCACCGCTGTTACCTCTGGTGTGCCCCAGGGCTCTGTCCTGGGGCCTCTTCTTTTTATTATTTACCTTCTTCCCCTTGGCAATATTTTTCGCAAATATAACATTAATTTTCACTGTTATGCTGATGACACCCAGCTCTACCTTGCTGGTAATCCCACCTCCTCTTTTCCACCACCCTCGCTTATTGACTGCATTGCTGAAATTAAATCCTGGTTTTCTTCGAATTTTCTCAAATTAAACAGTGACAAAACTGAGGTTCTCCTCATTGGTTCAAAATCTTCATTATCCAAAACCAATAATCTTTCTCTTGTTATTGATGACTTTGTTGTTTCCCCATCATCTCAGGTCAAGAGTCTGGGTGTCATCCTCGACAGTACTCTATCCTTCCAATCTCACATTAATAACATCACCCGGTCTGCTTACTTCCACCTACGTAATATTAATCGTATTCGCCCCTCCCTCACTCCTCACACCACTGCCATTCTTGTTCATAGTCTTGTCACTTCTCGGCTGGACTACTGCAATTCACTCCTCTTTGGTCTCCCGAATAAATCTCTTCATAAGCTTCAGTTAGTCCAGAATTCTGCAGCACGTATCATCACTCAAATCCCATCTATTCACCATATTACTCCGGTCTTGCAGCAGCTTCATTGGCTCCCGATTAAGTTTCGTATTGATTTTAAGATTCTACTATTAACATTTAAGGCCATCCATAACCTCGCCCCTCCATATCTGTCTGACCTTCTTCATGTTGCCATTCCATCCCGTAACCTTAGATCCTCTTCCTCCACCCATCTGACTGTTCCTCCCGCCCGTCTAACCACCATGGGGAGCAGAGCTTTCAGCCGTTCTGCTCCCAAGCTCTGGAATTCATTGCCTGCGGATCTCCGAAATATCAAATCGTATTCATCCTTCAAATGTAAACTTAAAACGCATCTGTTTAAAATGGCTTTTTCTTTTTCCTCCTGATTATAATGGTTTTGTTTGGTTTTAATTTCTAGATTTTCTGATGTTTTAAGTTTTTTATAATTGTGTCTTTTATTTAATTATTTATCTATTTATTTATTTATTGTTGTTCGGTGTCCTTGAGTTCCCTGAAAGGCGCCTTGTATAAATAAAATGTATTATTATTATTATTATTATTATTATTATAACCATTTAAATAGCCATCGATTTTTACTGTACAACTAACTTTCAAGGTGAAAAATTTACTACATGGCCCTCACAGAAACAATAAAGTGGCAAGAATCCCCAAGATATTGCAAAAAACACAGCTAAATTACTAAGTAAACTGTTTAACATAAAATTGATAGCATTAACTTGAAATCTTTGGTTGACAATAAACACAACAACGTTATAGTTACGTCACAGCGCAAAGAACAATAGTAACTGTATAATAAGTAACGCTGTGTCTAGGCGTCCGAAAGTCGGACTCCAAGTTTCATTCTAAGAATTATTTTGAGGTTAATATAGCAAAATTCTTGTCTGTTTTCATCTGGGCCTATTTCAGGAATGGGCCTAATGCTGCAGCATCAATAGCACCCACCTTAATCCGGCCATACTCTCACTCACTTACTCACTCACTCACTCACACATATACTGTTTCTTCATGTAATTGCGGAGGAATGTATTGACAACGTTTTTGCAAAAAGCAGGCAGGTTCTGTTCATAAGTCCACACTGGCCATGTTTAACTGAAGATGAGTGTATCTTTCTCGTCAGTGCTGCCAGTGTTTGTCTGTGGCCGTGTATTTTCATACACACAACGTATTTATCAAACAAATCCAAATCATATTATGTGATATCATCTACTGTTAAATTCTACTCTGTACTTCTAAAATTTGTATTTTTATACTGTATTGAGGATTTCTTCTGTTCTGTGTATTGTATTGTATTGATCCCTTTCTTTTTGACACCCACTGCATGCCCAATGTCAGAGGGGGACACTTTTACATTTTTTTTGTGCACTGGGTGGTTCCATTAGGCACCCACTGTTGTGACTGGGGGGGTGAGAAGTTAAAAGGCTATCTGTACTTATTAATGGTATTTGCTGTCCTGCAAGAGAATCACTGCTTTGAAGTCTGGCCTTGGTAGAATGTCTGTATTTACCTGGCTTGGAAATATTGGTTCCTAATCAGCATATCTGTACTTATTAATGTTTGGTAACCATACATTTTGTTTGTGTTTTTATTAATTGTTAAACCCAGGCAATTTAGATGTGCCATGGATTAAACTGTTTGTCCAGGACTGACAACAGAGGGGTGAAGTAAATATAAACTGCTGGCCAGCAGAAGGCAGGAGAGGGAGAGTCCACAGGAAACACTGCCAAGACACTCGGACAGGGCACAGGGGCTCGCAGGCAGACAAGGGTACCTGGCTGGCACAACGTGAGGCACAAGGACGGCAACATATACTTCCAGGGAGGAAGAGACAGCTCCACAAGGAGACGCCAGTTGTGGGTCCAGCGAAAGAGGGAAGCCGCATGAGAGGACCAAGCGAAGCTGACAGACGAGGAATGAGGCGTGCCTAGGTCCCAGCAACACAAGGAGCCCAAAGTGGAAGAAAAAGGAACAACAAAGAGACGCTGACAGGCAGTCAACAATTTGACACAACTTCTGCCGGGTAACAGAGTGCATCCATGAACAATTAAGTGTTGGGGTAACACAGTGCCCAAACTGGACTCTGCACCACTAAAGGTTGTATCCTACAATTCTTGTTTTTATGGACTTTTAGAGTGTGGACTGTGTATTTTCCTTTTAAAAAAAGGACATTAATTCCTGATACGTTTAGGTTCTGTTATGTTCGTTTATCTTTTTAATGTACCTTATATTGTCTTGTACAATAGAACTTACTGTTGATTTTTTCTAAATTACTGTTGTGTATTTCATTGTGTGTTTACTCACCGCCCAATTTAAAGAAACCTGTGTGCTATTATTGGTAAATTTCAGGTGTTCCCAGTCTCTTAATAAAACTGGGTGGCGTAGTCGGATATTTTAATGGTGTCTAAGTTAGCTTACCTATAAGTGTGACCAGACATCTGTGACACCAACCTACCTGGAAAGGGGTCTCTCTTTGAACCGCCTTTCCCGAGGTTTCTTCCATTTTTCCCTACAACGTTTTTTTTGGGAGTTTTTCTTTGTCTTCTTAGTGAGTCAAGGCTCGGGGGCTGCCAAGATGCAGGGCCTATTAAAGCCCATTGCGGCACTTCTTGTGTGATTTTGGGCTATACAAAAATAAATTGTATTGTATTGTATTGTATTTATGGTGTGAAAAAAAATAGATAGATAGATACTTTATTAATCCCAAGGGGAAATTCACATACTCCAGCAGCAGCATACTGATAAAGAACAATAGTAAATTTAAGAGTAATAACAATGATGATAACAATGCAGGTATACAGACAGACAGTAACTTTATATAATGTTAACGTTTACCCCCCAGGTGGAATTGAAGAGTCGCATAGTGTGGGGGAGGAACGATCTCCTCAGTCTGTCAGTGGAGCAGGACGGTGACAGCAGTCTGTCACTGAAGCTGCTCTTCTGTCTGGAGATGATCCTGTTTAGTGGATGCAGTGGATTCTCCATAATTGACAGGAGCCTGCTCAGCGCCCGTCGCTCTGCCACAGATGTTAAACTGTCCAGCTCCGTGCCTACAATAGAGCCTGCCTTCCTCACCAGTTTGTCCAGGCGTGAGGCGTCCTTCTTCTTTATGCTGCCTCCCCAGCACACCACCGTGTAGAAGAGGGTGCTCGCCACAACCGTCTTATAGAACATCTGCAGCATCTTATTGCAAATGTTGAAGGACGCCAGCCTTCTAAGGAAGTATAGTCGGCTCTGTCCTCTCTTGCACAGAACATCAGTATTGGCAGTCCAGTCCAGTTTATCATCCAGCTGCACTCCCAGGTATTTAGAGGTCTGCTCCTTGATTAGGTCCCTATACTCCTCCTCCTGCCCACTCCTGATGCACCCCACGATAGCAGTGTCGTCAGCGAACTTTTGCACGTGGCAGGACTCCGAGTTGTATTGGAAGTCTGATGTATATAGGCTGAACAGGACCGGAGAAAGTGCAGTCCCGGTGCTCCTGTGCTGCTGCCCACAATGTCAGACCTGCAGTTCCCAAGATGCACATACTGAGGTCTGTCTGTAAAATAGTCCACAATCCATGCCACCAGGTATGAATCAACTCCCATCTCTGTCAGCTTGTCCCTGAGGAGCAGAGGTTGGATGGTGTTGAAGGCGCTAGAGAAGTCCAGAAACATAATTCTTACAGCACCACTGCCTCTGTATCAATGTATCATAAAGCTAGAAATTTTGAGGTAACACAGAAAATGGTAGCAGAACATTAGAACTTTTGATGAGAGGAGGCCATTCAGCCCAACAAAGCTTGCCAGTCCTCTCCATACTATTCCTCAAAAACAACATCAAGTCGAGTTTTGAATGTCCCCAGAGTCCTACGGTCTACCACATTGCTTGGTCCCTTATTCCATGTGTCTATAGTCTTCTGTGTGTAGAAAAAACTTACTAACAAAAGATATTTATCCTTAACACGTTTCCAACTGGGCCCGCATGTTCTTGTTGAGCTCATTTTAAAGTTATAGTCTCAACCCACTGGAATAAATCAATTCATAATAAACACCTAAATAATCCATCCATCCATTTTCCAACCCGCTGAATCCGAACACAGGGTCACGGGGGTCTGCTGGAGCCAATCCCAGCCAACACAGGGCACAAGGCAGGAACCAATCCCAGGCAGGGTGCCAACCCACTGCAGGACGCACAAACACACCAAGCACACACTAGGGCCAATTTAGAATCGCCAATCCACCTAACCTGCATGTCTTTGGACTGTGGGAGGAAACCGGAGCGCCCGGAGGAAACCCACACAGACACGGGGAGAACATGCAAACTCCACGCAGGGAGGACCCGGGAAGCGAACCCGGGTCCCCAGGTCTCCCAACTGCGAGGCAGCAGCGCTACCCACTGCTCCACCGTGCCGCCCACCTAAATAATGACACCACTTAATCTTCATTCAAAAAAAACTCATACCCTGTAGTCCTGGAATCAGCCTAGTTGGTGGTCTCTGGACTTTATTTTTGCTCTTCTATGTGTTTTTTTTTTTTTGTAGCCTGGAGACCAAAACTGCATGGAATTCAGGTGAGGACTCACTAGTGTGTTGTAAAACTTAACATAACTTAGCATAACCTCCGTTGATTGGTACTCCATACATCAGGATGCTATATAACCTAATATTCTGCTTGCCTTCTTAATGGCTTCTGAACACTCTCTGGAAGTTGATAGTGAGAAGACCACTAGGACTCCCAGGTGCTTTTCAAAAAAGGCGTACGTTCAGGTTTCAGATCTCCCATTGTGTATGCAAATCTAACATTTTTACTTCCTACATGTAATACTTTACATTTACTGACATTAAATTTCATCTGCCACAACCCCCCACCCCCCCCCAAGCTTTTATGTCCAAGTCCCTCTGTGATGATTGAACGGATTCTTAATTATCTGCCAGTCTACCTTGTTTGGTATCATTAGCAAAGTTAACTTGTTGTTTAGATTCTTATTCAGATTCTTTATATACTGTATATTAAAAATAGCAGCAGCCGTATCACTGACCCTTGAAGGACATCACTGTTAACATCACCTAATTCTGATAGGGGTCCTCGCACCATTACCCTCTGTGTTTTAGCCAATTCTGTCTCAGACAGGGCCATTTTGGAACCTAAACCTGCATGTTTTTGAGGTGATGGGAGGAAAATCAGCACAGACATGCAGGGAACACCCAAACTCTACCAGTAGTTGATTGGGTAGTGAATATTTTCTTTCCTCTTGAAAACATTGATCAAATGACTATACTCTTACAAGTAATTGTTCTGCATTGGCTCCTTATTGGGTTGTGTGGTTCATCAGAACCTTTGCTTGACAAAGAACCATTTCATTCTGGGAAGGGTCCTTTGCATGTGAAAGTGGTTTCTTGGGCTGGTGGCTAATATGTGGACAAAATTGAGATAATGAGTGTCTAGTAGACAACGTACCAGGGTACGAACAGATCAAGAACTCCTGAAATTAGCCTGTGTTAATGTATGCAGTAATTTTCCTTTTAAAATCAGGAACTTGTTTTGGATGAAAATAAATAAAGTAAGGCTCTTAACTATCCATCCATCCATTTTCCAACCTGCTGAATCTGAACACAGGGTCACGGGGGTCTGCTGGAGCCAATCCCAGCCAACACAGGGCACGAGGCAGGAACCAATCCCGGGCAGGGTGCCAACCCACCGCAGGACACACACACCCACACACCCAGCACACACTAGGGCCAATTTAGAATCGCCAATCCACCTAACCTGCATGTCTTTGGACTGTGGGAGGAAACCGGAGCGCCCGGAGGAAACCCACACAGACACGGGGAGAACATGCAAACTCCACGCAGGGAGGGCCTGGGAAGCGAACCCAGGTCCCCTTACTGCGAGGCAGCAGCGCTACCCACTGCGCCACCATGCCGCCCAAATAAATAAAGTTCTTTCTGGAATCTTCTTATGGATGGTTCCTTAGGAAACCAGAAATGGTTCCCCAAAGGCATCGTGCTGAAGAACCACTTTGGCAGCTTCATTTTGAAAATTGTAGTGTGAATTTTCTTTTCTGGGATAAGTCTTTTCTACAGCCCTATATATTAAATATCCAGTCCCCTGTAAAAGTATTGGAACAGCACGGCCAATTCATTTCAAATAAATTCAAATTGTGAATTTCCCCTTGGGATTGATAAAGTATCTATCTATCTATCTATCTATCTATCTATCTATCTATCTATCTATCTATCTATCTATCTATCTATCTATCTATCTATCTATCTATCTACAGTATCTAAATGAATTGGCCTTGCCGTTCCAATACTTTTGGACTGAACTGTATACTGCACATATATCAGCAGATATGTAAGCAGGTGGGAGACTTGAGTTTTAATGTTGCTCCATTAGAGTAATTCAATCCTGATTTATTTAATGGGTAACTGGCTTGATTGTCTTCTGTGTGAAGTCTTAATGATCATCATGTGTTTCTATGGGCTTTTACAAACAGTCCTAACGCATATAGCCACTGGGCACTGTAAGTTGACCCAATATGGTGTTTGTGTGCATGGATATGGTGTTGTGCCCATCCAGGTTTGGTTCTTGCTTTGAGACCTTAACTGTAGGAAGTAGTATCTTCCCAAGACCCTATATTGATTAAGACAGCTTCTGACAATCAGTGAGTGAATGATTTGTGTGTCCCCCAACTAGCCATCAAGACCCACCTCAGATGCTGTACACTGCAGGTTAGCTCAGGCAAATAGAAGTACTCTTTACGTTTCTCACAATGAGGCTATCATTAGTGACACAACAGCCATTTCAACAGCCATGACTTAATCAAAATGATGGCAGCGATTAAGTGCCACCTTAGGGACACAGTGAATGAATCCATGAAAATGATGATTATAATAATACTAGGGCGGCACGGTGGCACAGTGGGTAGCGCTGCTGCCTCGCAGTTGGGAGACCTGGGGACCCGGGTTCACTTCCCAGGTCCTCCCTGTGTGGAGTTTGCATGTTCTCCCCGTGTCTGCGTGGGTTTCCTCCGGGTGCTCCGGTTTCCTCCCACAGTCCAAAGACATGCAGGTTAGGTGGATTGGCATTTCTAAATTGGCCCTAGTGTGTGCTTGGTGTGTGGGTGGGTGTGTTTGTGTGTGTCCTGCGGTGGGTTGGCACCCTGCCCAGGATTGGTTCCTGCCTTGTGCCCTGTGTTGGCTGGAATTGGCTCCAGCAGACCCCCGTGACCCTGTGTTCAGATTCAGCGAGTTGGAAAATGGATGGATGGATAATAATACTAAAAGCAATCAATAATGAAAAGCATCAGCAGCAATAGCAATTAAAGTACATTATACTCATATAACATATTTGTAACTTTAAATGCTGAGCGTGGCAATTCCCTTAAAAATGATTAGGCAGATCATTCCACTTACACTAATTTTGTGCTTCAGGAAAAGGTAATATTACAGCTAAAATGGTGTATCTGAATATTTATGAAGTATTACATTTATTGACTTGGTAACAGTTTAGTTTAGGTACTGCAAAATGCATCTATTACTCATTTATTGTTACATAACAATACCTTAACAAAGGCTTCATTTGTATTTGTTACACCTAAAATGCATTAATAAACTGGCTATTCATATTTGTACAGTGTGGCATGCTGGTAAAATGACTTATGAGCCACCTTTGAATGTTCCAAAGTGACACTATTTTAGTAGGCCACATTTCACAGATGCATAAATACTTTACTAATGCCTTGTAAGTGTTTTGAGCACCAGAATAAGGCTTTGTTAATTTCTTGTTACAAGCAAGTAAAAGAGTAATAGATTAATTTTTGCAATAATTGTTACCACTGAATTTCCTTTTTTAATTTAAAATTATAGGACAGCACAATAGAACTGTGGTTAGCACTGCTTTGTGATGGATTTGTTGATATAATTGTACATCTTGAGCCTGGTTTTGCCTATGTGGAGAGTGCATGCTCCGTCTGTGTGTGTGTGTGTGTGTAAGTTGTCCTTCCAGTATTCCAGTTTTTTTCCCACATCCTCAGTGACATGCAGGTTATGTTAATTGGCAATGCTCAGCTGGTCAGAGTGGGTGTGGGTATAAGTGTGTGTGCTGGAGTGGGTACTGCAATGGACTGGAGCCCTCATTCAGGGAGGGCTGTTTGCACTCAGTGCTTCCAGATTAGACTCTGTGACTCTGAACCGGATTAGACGGGTCTGGAAATGTTTTGTATGTTTATATATTCTTTTACCTGAAATACCCTTTTTATGTACAAAATACCCAGTTATTCTTTTAGCAGTGTTGTACAATTTAATGTGTACATAGAGAAATGTAGGTATAAAAAATAGAGAATTTGTTTCATTAATAATTATTCTTTCCATTTACTGTCTGTACTTTGTCCTGAAGTGCAAGTTTTGCAAAGGTATGTGTGTAGATGTGTGTGTGTTTGTGTATATACTGTGTATAAATATATATATATATATATATATATATATATATATATATATATATATATATATATATATATATATACACAGTATTTATATTGATATATACTATATATATATTCACACACACTGTATACATTTGTTTTTAAATGGATACATTAGTACAAAAGCAAATGCAAACAACAATCTAAGAACTGAGAAAACTGTATGTTTTCAGTTCTTAGATTGTTGTTTGTCTTTGCTTTTGTCCTAATGGTTATTGCTCAGTTGTAAAGGAATCACAGGAAAGTACAAGTGCCTTTTATAATTTATGAGCACCATTTACTGCTAATACCTGCTACTGGGGGAGGAGGCTAGGAGTATTGTAAAATTACTGCTGCAATTGCAAAATACTGTACATCCTAAAAGGGGAAGGGTGTGAGTGATCAAAACAGTTAAGACAAGATTAAAGGAAAACAGGAACACTTTGGAAAGATCAGAATACTCTTGATCAGCCATCCTTGCATTAGCTTTTCAATTTACTTTTTTGAATATTTAGTTAATACCTGGCAAGTCATTTAAAGACTAAAAATTAATTGCATGAGTTACATACAGGGCTGGATTTATATGAAAAGAGGCCCTAGGCTATTCCACTTATGAGGCCCTTTCACCTTCCATTTTTAAGTTTGTAAATTACATGAGAGATAATAAAATACATCATTACTGTGATTAACCAATACATTTTTATGTTTGTTTATTAGTCATATGCGTAGAATTTCTCCTTATTTTCGGTTCAGTGTTTTAGTGTTCACTGTTTTTAGAATAGTGTAATTTTAATTTTGCTAACAATTTGAATGTAGGCCCCTCTTGATCTTGAGGCCCTAGGCTGAAGCCTAGTTAGCCTATAGGAAAATCCGGCCCTGCTTAGATATAAAAATAACCCTATTCATTTATACCACTAGTCACTGGACCTGCCTGATGCATTACATATCTGTCTATCTGCCTGTCTATCTATCATATAGTTCCTTTCATATCTATCTATCTATCTATCTATCTATCTATCTATCTATCTATCTATCTATCTATCTATCTATCTATCATATAATATAATATAATATAATATAATATAATATAATATAATAATAATAATAATAATTTTTTGCATTTATATAGCGCTTTTCTCACTACTCAAAGCGCTCAGCAATTGCAGGTTAAGGGCCTTGCTTAAGGGCCCAACAGAGCAGAGTCCCTATTGGCATTTACGGGATTCGAACCGGCAACCTTCCGATTGCCAGTGCAGATCTCTAGCCTCAGAGCCATCTATCTATCTATCTATCTATCTATCTATCTATCTATCTATCTATCTATCTATCTATCTATCTATCTATCTATCTATCTATCTATCTATCTATCTATCTATCTATCTATCTATCTATCTATCTATCTATCATATAATATAGTTCCTTTTCATATCTATCTATCTATCTATCTATCTATCTATCTATCTATCTATCTATCTATCTATCTATCTATCTATCTATCTATCTATCTATCTATCTATCTATCTATCTATCTATCTATCTATCTATCTATCTGCTCTCCGGCAAACAGTGTAGTGCCAAGTACAAGGCTTCTACTGTCTAACTTCATAACATATATACATACATTCTCAAATCTGCTTTACTTAACCCAACTTCCATAGTATATGACAGCAAAATTGAGAATTAGGTGATTTTTAGATATTGATCATTATAAATCTCATACCATTTTTTGTTTTTAATGCATTTTTATTTAGGACTGTGTTTTCTGTGTATTGGGAGCTCCCATTGTTTAGATTTTTGTCATACATTTCCTGATATTCATTATTGATTTCTGTTAAAATTAAAATAATGTAAAAATGTCCCTTAATTAAATATATTTTGGAACACCATGCCACTTATTTTTTTTTAATTTTACATTCCCTAAATTCTGTTTCACTCTTTTTTTAATTCTTATTATAAAAATGTCTTTTTTGTTTGATTTTTTCTTCTTCTTCTTCTTTTTTTTTTTTTACTTCTTCTATGTATGAAGATCTTTTGGCAGTACAGACACGTCTGTTTTACTCAAAGGCAGCGTCACAAAATAAGGAAACAGCAGATAGAAAGATCACTTGAATGTCTCCCCTTTCTGTCCACAAGATGAAGTCGTTCAGCAACTTTAAGCAAGTGCAGAGCACAAACTCTTAGACTTCCAGTTCTTATTTTATGCGTCCTGCAGTCCATTCTAGTTGTATTTTCTTGATCTTCAGCGTTTAATTAGCTACATCCAACACAATTGGGCTGAAAGTAAGGAATTTAGTTTTTTTGTCAGGATTCTTCCCCTCTTATTAACACGGTGCTAATAGCTTTTCTTTTCACTATTTAACATAATTATTTTAATCTCTTTATAAAATGAAAACTCCTATTTCTAACTGCATTTGACCTGTTATTCTCATATCAGGAGTTCTAAATGGATACCATCACTAATACCTTTGAGATCTTCTATTTCATTAAACACCCTGGATAAATCCCACTAACAAAAGGAAAAGCTGCTGAAAAGTTTTCTTAGGCCCAAATTACGCCAATCAGTGGGTAGTTATATTTATTCAAGAGGGAGATGAGACACAAGTTCGTTAATTTATAATGCAATTAGCTAAAAAGCAAACATGGCCAGAATGTATTGAAATAACAGAGCCATTGTTTGCCAAGGAGATCAAACCTCATCTTCACCCCACCCTCCCTTCTCTGTCCCCATGTCAGCCTATTTGAATAAACAGTCAGAAGATGTCTTTTGCATTTTGCATTATCAGCTTCATTAAATGTAGATGAAAGCAAATTAGCAAATGCTCTTAGTAGGATACCGACAAGGGGGGTCTTGGGAAGCTGGCAGCAGGAGACTAAATCTCTCAATATGGAAAAAATGGTCATAGTGGGCCATAAAAAGTTTTGCTTTAAGAATACATTATTAAAACAGGCTGATGACAGTCTGTGCTTAATGTTTCTCTTTATGTGGTACTGGTAGTAATAATAATAATAATAGTAGTAATGTAGAATACAGTGAAATTCTTCCTTGCATGTCTGACTAATGGTTAATGTTTCTGGGCTCTGGGTTTGATTCGTGGCCTGGTGTGGCCTCACCAATATCTTGGTGACAGATGGCTATGTGCTCAAAAGAGAAGCATCTTTTACAGATGTTTAATAACAGGTAGCTGAAGTAGCTGAGTGGCATATGGGTTTGGCCTGGAAACCACATGGCTGCCTGTTCAGTCCTCACCACTTGACGCACCTTGATACTCTGAGTGGCTTGCTTAATTCGTTTGGTGTGTACGCGTCTCTGCAAAAACTGTGCAATTGTAAGCCTTTAAGTGAAGTTTGGAACATTAGTCCGACCATTAGTCAGATATGCAAGGAAGAATTTCACTGTATTCTGCATGCAACATTACTACTATTATTATTATTACTACTAGTACCACATAAAGAGCAACATTAGGCACAGACTGTCACGTGCCTGTATTAAGTTGTGCAAATCAAATCTTAAATGGTTGCCAAGGAATTATACAACTTTTATTATTGGTAAAATGTGTCCCTAATTCATAGGATTTCAAAATTTGTCCATACACTGAATTGATTTTTTAATCCCACTTGTATTGCTTAGCATTCTACTTATGTTTGCTTTATAGAATGCATTGCGCTGGTGTTCACTGTCAAATGCAGTTTAGATAACAAGGAACTAATTAGTATAGTTTCTTTTGTGTTTTTGTATTATTATAGTGACATTAGTAAAGTATTTTCTTTAGGTATCCATCTACAGGGTGTCCCTAAAGTCTGGACACATAGGAAATAGCACTATTTGAATGACGATTTCTCTAACTGGATTGAGAAGTCAAGCAAAATGACACCTTTTATTGGCTAACTAAAAAGATTACAATATGCCAGCTTTCAAGGCAACTCGGGCCCCTTCGTAATCTAACTGGATTGGAAGATGTGGTCATGTGGAATGGTCTCCTTGTTTCACCAGACCTTAGCTCTCTTGACTTCTTTTTCTGGGGTATGCTAAAGGAGAAGGTTTACTCAATGAAAATGTAAAAATACGAGACATCTGAGGGAACACATCATAAATGAATGCGCTCAAATTGACAGAAATGTGCCATTAATGCATCAAGTTCATGTGAATCTCGCAAAGCGCATCGAACTTTGCATCACAAATGGTAGAAATCACATTGAAGATGTTATTTATTAGTCTTTCGATTAAATAAAATGTTCATATTTTTTACTAAAAATATGCATTTTGCCCATGTGTCCAGACTTTAGGGATCCCCTGTATTTTTTTTAACCCACTTAGTTCCAATGAGCATGGCAAGAAGCCAAAGCTTATTGATCTCATTTCATTTCAAGGCCCATCCATGTTCACTCACAAGGTCAGCATAAAGTCACCTATAAAACAAACTGGCACACAAATGATTCAGTTTGATTTCAGTCCTGCAATAATCATCTCAAAGCGCCGCTGCTGAATCTATCACATCTGTGAGGGCCAGTGCACTGTTCTACACTGCCATGTGTTGGGCTGGTAACATTACTTCAAGAGTGACCCACCAAAGCAACATGTTAATTAAATGGGCAAAGTCAGTTATGGGACTGACTCTGGACCCCCTGGAGGTAGTAGCAATGGAGAGAATTAAAACAAAACTGAGTGCCATTATGAACGATGCTACACAGCCTCTCTGTGACACACCATCCACGAGAACTTTTAGTTAATGAATTATCCAGCAGAAGTGTGTCAAGAAACGCTCACTGGGACTGGGACTGGGACTGGGATTGGGGCTGGGATTGTCATGTCAGAAGTTCTTTACTTTTTCAATGTTCTTGCTTTATGGTCATTGTGGTGTGTGTTTAAAGAGCTTCTGTAAAGACCCACATTTCCCCTGGGGACAAATGAATATCTATCTATCTATCTATCTATCTATCTATCTATCTATCTATCTATCTATCTATCTATCTATCTATCTATCTATCTATCTATCTATCTATCTATCTATCTATCTATCTATCTATCTATCTATCTATCTATCTACAGTATATGTCTGTCTGTCTATATATATATATATATATATATATATATATATATATACAGTAATCCCTCGCTATATCGTGCTTCGCCTTTCGCGGCTTCACTCTATCACGGATTTTATATGTAAGCATATTTAAATATATATCGCGGATTTTTTGCTGGTTCGCGGATTTCTGCGGACAATGGGTCTTTTAATTTCTGGTACATGCTTCCTCAGTTGGTTTGCCCAGTTGATTTCATACAAGGGACGCTATTGGCAGATGGCTGAGAAGCTACCCAACTTACTTTTCTCTCTCTCTCTTGCGCTAATTTTCTCTGATCCTGACGTAAGGGGATTGAGCAGGGGGGCTGTTCGCACACCTAGACGATACGGACACTCGTCTAAAAATGCTGAAAGATTATCTTCACGTTGCTACCTTTTGTGCAGCTGCTTCCTGAAACGACATGCTGAACGGTGCTTCGCATACTTAAAAGCTCGAAGGGCACGTATTGATTTTTGATTGTTTGTTTCTCTCTCTCTCACTCTTTCTGCTCCTGACGGAGGGGGTGTGAGCTGCCGCCTTCAACAGCTTTGTGCTGCGGTGCTTCGCATACTTAAAAGCCAAACAGACCTATTGATTTGTTTGCTTTTCTCTATCTCTGTGACATGATCTGCTCCTGATGCGCACTCCTTTGAAGAGGAAGATATGTTTGCATTCTTTTAATTGTGAGACGGAACTGTCATCTCTGTCTTGTCATGGAGCACAGTTTAAACTTTTGAAAAAGAGATAAATGTTTGTTTGCAGTGTTTGAATAACGTTCCTGTCTCTCTACAACCTCCTGTGTTTCTGCGCAAATCTGTGACTCAAGCGCGACAATATAAAAATAACCATATAAACATATGGTTTCTACTTCGCGGATTTTCTTATTTCGCGGGTGGCTCTGGAACGCAACCCCCGCGATGGAGGAGGGATTACTGTGTATATATATATATATATATATATATATATATATATATATTTATATATATATATATATATATTTATATATATATATATATTTATATATATATATATACACAGTACTGTGCAAAAGTTTTAGGCAGGTGTGAAAAAATGCTGTAAACAAAGAATGCTTTCAGAAATATAAATAATGATTGTTTATTGTTATCAATTTACAAAATGCAAAGTGAGTGAACAAAAGAAAAATCTAAATCAAATCAATATTTGGTGTTACTACCTTTTGCCTTCAAACCAGCATCAATTCTTATCGGTCCACTTGCACAAAGTCAGGGATTTTGTAGGATTCTAGTCAGGTGTTTGATCAACCAATTCTACCAAACAGGTGCTAATGATCATCAATGTCACACGTAGGTTGAAACACAGTCATTAACTGAAACAGAAACAGCTGTGTAGGAGGCTTAAAACTGAGTGAGGAACAGCCAAACTCTGCTACCAAGGTGAGGTTGTGGACGACAGTTTCATGTCATGGCGAGATTGAGCACAGCAACAAGACACAAGGTAGTTCTACTGTATCAGCAAGGTCTCTCCCAGACAAAGATTTCAAAGCAGACTGGGGTTTCAAGATGTGCTGTTCAAGCTCTTTTGAAGAAGCACAAAAAAACGGGCAACGTTGAGGATCGTAGACATAGTGGTCAGCCAAGGAAACTTAGTGCAGCAGACAAAAGACACATCAAGCTTATTACCCTTCGAAATCGGAAGATGTCCAGCAGTGCCATCAGCTCAGAACTGGCAGAAACCAGTGGGACCCAGGTACACCCATCTACTGTCCGGAGAAGTCTGGCCAGAAGTGGTCTTCATCGAAGAGTTGCAGCCAAAAAGCCATACCTCCGATGTGGAAACAAGGCCAAGCGACTCAAGTATGCACGAAAACATAGGAACTGGGGTGCAGAAAAATGGCAGCAGGTGCTCTGGACTGATGAGTTAAAATTTGAAATATTTGACTGTAGCAGAAGGCAGTTTGTTTGTCGAAGGGCTGGAGAGCGGTACAATAATGAGTGTCTGCAGGCAACAGTGAAGCATGGTGGAGGTTCCTTGAACGTTTGGGGCTGCATTTCTGCAAATGGAGTTGGAGATTTGGTTAAAATTAATGGTGTTCTCAATGCTGAGAAATATAGGCAGATACTTATCCATCATGCAGTACCATCAGGGAGGCGTATGATTGGCCCCAAATTTATTCTGCAGCAGGACAACGACCCCAAACATACAGCCAAAGTCATTAAGAACTATCTTCAGCGTAAAGAAGAACAAAAAGTCCTGGAAGTGATGGTATGGCCCCCACAGAGCCCTGATCTCAACATCATCGAGTGTGTCTGGGATTACATGAAGAGACAGAAGGATATGAGGAAGCCGACATACACAGAAAATCTGTGGTTAGTTCTCCAAGATGTTTGGAACAACCTACCAGCCGTTCCTTCAAAAACTGTATGCAAGTGTACCTAGAAGAATTGATGCTGTTTTGAAGGCAAAGGGTGGTCACACCAAATATTGATTTGATTTAGATTTCTCTTTTGTTCATTCACTGCATTTTGTTGATTGATGAAAATAAATAATTAACACTTCCATTTTTGAAAGCATTCTTTGTCTACAGCATTTTTTCACACCTGCTTAAAACTTTTGCACAGTACTGTAATATATATATATATATATATATTCATTGCATTCGTAATCTGAGTCCCGACCTGATTGTATGGATGGTTACCTACAACCTACACACTGTGGTGCAGTGTAAAGGGACTTTGTCTCTGCTCCGTAATTCTAAAGTTTTTATTTTTATATTGTATTGACGATTTGTTCTGTTCTATGTATTGTATTGTATTGACCCCCTTTCTTTTTGACACCTACTGCACGCCCAACCTACCTGGAAAGGGGTCTCTCTTTGAACTGCCTTTCCCAAGATTTCTCCAATTTTTTCCTACAAGTTTTTTTTGGGAGTTTTTCCTTGTCTACTTAGAGAGTCAAGACTGGGGGGCTGTCAAGAGGCAGGGCCTGTTAAAGCCCATTGCGGCACTTCTTGTGTGATTTTGGGCTATACAAAAATAAATTGTATTGTATTGATGCTGATGTCTGAGGTTCGATCCCCGCAAGGGGAGAAGTAGAGTGTGTACGCCTGATGAGCCCAAATAAGAGCAAAACACGTGTCACGTACTCTTTGCATTATTTGACAGTAAACTATGCAATATATATATATATATATATATATATATATATATCCATCCATCCATTTTCCAACTCGCTGAATCAAAACACAGGGTCACGGGGGTCTGCTGGAGCCAATCCCAGCCAACACAGGGCACAAGGCAGGAACCAATCCCAGGCAGGGTGCCAACCCACCGCAGTATATATATATATATTTTAGTATAATTGGTATTGAACATATCGCTATCCATCCATCAAAACTTTAAATCATCTCATTTAACTTGGTAAATATCTACCAAGTTAATATATTTTACCAAGTTAAATGAGATGATTTAAAGTTTTGATGGATGGATAGCGATATGTTCAATGCCAATTATACTAAAAATGGCCATTCCCCTTACAATATACTTTATGTCTTGTAATTTCTGTATCATATATAATGAAAACAAAAAAGAAAAAACAATATCAATTTAGCAAAAAACAAGTTTTTAATTTATATATTTCCATTCTACTATAGACATTTGAAAATCTTCTGAGTACTACATTTAACTACACTTCGAATAATGTTGCTGTCTCTAATGTCATTTTCTAATTTTGCTTTAAGTTGATAACAGGGTGCCACATTTTTTCGAATCCCTGGTCAGATCTACAATGATTACATTTTATTTTTTCTAGCTTCATAATGGTTTAATTCATCCCTTTGCCTTTATGAAATATTGAGTAGGGTTTCCTTCCAATAAACAGGATTTTGTCTGCCGGCTAGCAAAGTAAGAAAGAATTCTATAGAACAACCTGATAGGATAGGAGTTTCATTAGTAATATCTCTCAAAAGGCAATAAGAGAAACACATTTTGTAGAAATTGCAAAGGCCCCCTGTAATGTGTAATTGTAGATGTCCAGTAAAGTCTAAGTTTGAGGGGAAAGACAAAACATGCAACCAAAAGTTTCTGGCATGGCATGGAGTGCATGAGGTGCTTTTAGATTACTAGTCACGGGAAGAAGTTAGAACATCGGTGCTTTGAGAGGTATGGTCAGTATTCAACGTTAAATTGTTCTAATACATGGCTAACACAAACTGAAGACTGCAATTATTGGTGAATAATAGTTTTCAGCTTTTGCTTGTTATAATTCATTACATTTTCCCTGCAAGTATTTTGTGGGTTATCTATGGGATTTTAGGTCAGACAACACAATTATGTTATTTGGTAGGGCTCCCCAAGGCAAACAAGTCTGAGGTGAAGATCCAGACTAACTTGATCCTGAGACCCCACATGGATTTAAATCAAGGATCGGCATTTTCCTTGCCTGGGAAAGGGTACCCGGGGCCCCACCCTGGAGCCAGGCCTGAGGGAGGGGCTTGCTGGCAAACGCCTGGTGGCTGGACCTTTGACCACGGGGCCTAGCCGGGCTCAGCCCGAAGGAGCAACGTGGTTCCGCTCTCTTGTGTGCCCACCACCTGCAAGAGAGGCCACAGGGGTCGGGTGCAATGTGATGTGGGTGGTGGCTGAAGGCGGGAACCCTCGGTTGACGAAACTGGCTCTTGGGACATGGAATGTTACCTCTCTGGCAGGGAAGGAGCCTGAACTGGTGCAAGAGGTTGAGCGGTACCGGCTAGATATAGTTGGGCTCACCTCTACGCATGGTCTGGGCTCTGGAACCATTCCTCTTGAGAGAGGCTGGACTTTGTTCCACTCTGGAGTTGCAGTGGGTGAAAGGTGTTGGGTAGGGGTGAGCTTGCTTATGGCCAACCGGCTCGAGGCCTGCACGTTGGGGTTCTCCCCGTTGGACGAGAGGATTGCTTCCCTGGGGAAGGACTTTGACTGTTGTTTGCGCTTATGTGCCGAACGACAGTTGAGAGTACCCAGCCTTCTTGGAGTCCCTGGAAGAAGCACTGCGAGGTGCAGCTCCTGGGGACTCTATCGTCCTGCTGGGAGACTTAAACGCTCACGTCGACAACGACAGTGAAACCTGGAGAGGTGTGATTGGGAGGAACGGCCTCCCTGATCTAAACTCGAGTGGTGTTCAGTTGTTGGACTTCTGTGCTGGCCATGGATTGTCCATAACAAACACCATGTTCAAGCATAAGGGTATCCACAAGTGCACTTGGTGCCAGGATGACCGAGGTCACAGCTCGATGATCGACTTTGTAATTGTGTCATCGGATCTGCGACCTTATGTCTTGGACACTTGGGTGAAGAGAGGGGCTGAGCTGTCAATTGATCACCACCTGGTGGTAAGTTGGATCAGATGGCAGAAGAGGCTGCCGGACAGACCAGGCAGACCCAAACGTATGATGAGGGTCTGCTGGGAATGTCTGGCAGAGGAACCAGTCAGAAAGATCTTTAACTGCCACCTCTGGCAGAACTTCAACCTTATTCCGAGGGAGGCGAAGTACATTGAGTCTGAATGGACCATGTTCCGAGCCTCCATTGTCGAAGCAGCAAAATGGAGCTGTGGCTGCAAGGGTGTTGGTGCCTCTTGTGGCGGCACGGAAATGGAAAACGGCTTTCTGGAAAACCGTCAGGTGCCTCAGGAGGGGAAAGCAGTGCTCCACCAACACTGTGTACAGTGGAGACGGGGTCCTGCTGACTTCAACTGCAGACGTTATTTACTGGTGGAAGAAATACTTCGAGGATCTTCTCAATCCCACCAGCATGTCTTCCTTAGAGGAAGCAGAGCTGGAGGACTCCAGGGGGGCCCGTCCATATCAGGGGCCGAGGTTGCCGAGGTAGTTAAAAAGCTCAGAGGTGGTGGGGCCCCTGGGGTGGACGAGGTTCACCCTGGGTTCCTCAAGGCTCTGGATGTTGTGGGGCTGTCCTGATTGACACGTCTCTGCAACATCGCATGGACATCAGGGGCAGTGCCTCTGGATTGGCAAACCGGGGTGGTGGTTCCCCTTTTTAAGAAGGGTGACCAGAGGATGTGCTCCAACTATTGGGGGATCACACTTCTCAGCCTCCCCGGTAAGGTCTATTCAGGGGTGCTGGAGAAGAGAGTTTGGTCGATGGTCGAATCTCAGATTCAAGAGGAACAATGTGGATTCCGTCCCGGCTGTGGAACACTGGACCAGCTCTACCCCCTGACCAGGATCCTGGAGGGGGCATGGGAGTTTGCCCAACCAGTCCACATATGTTTTGTGGATTTGGAGAAGGCATTCGACCGTGTCCCTCGAAGCATCCTGTGGGGTGTGCTCCAAGAGTATGGGGTACAAGGCTTGTTGTTACGAGCCATTCGGCCCCTGTACAGGAGGAGCAGGAGCTTGGTCCACATTGCCGGTAATAAGTCGGACTCGTTTCCCGTTGAGGTTGGACTCCGCCAGGGCTGCCCTTTGTCACCGATTCTGTTCATAAGTTATATGGACAGAATTTCTAGGCGCAGCCAAGGAGCGGAGGAGGTCTTGTTCGGTGACCTCAGAATCTCGTCTTTGCTATTTGCGGATGACGTGGTTCTGTTGGCTTCATCGGACAGTGACCTCCAGCTCTCACTGGAGCGGTTTGCAGCCAAATGTGAAGCAGCAAGGATAAGAGTCAGCACCTCTAAATCCGAGGCCATGGTTCTCTGCCGGAAAAAGGTGGAATGCTCTCTCCGGGTTCGGAGCACAGTACTGCCTCAAGTGGAGGAGTTCAAGTATCTCGGGGTCTTGTTCACAAGTGAGGGAAGAATGGAGCGGGATGTTGACAGACGGATCGGTGCGGCATCCGCAGTAATGTGGGCTCTGCAACGGTCCATCGTGGTGAAGAGAGAGCTGAGGCAAAAGGTGATTTACCAGTCGATCTACGTTCTTACCCTCACCTATGGCCACGAGCTTTGGGTAGTGAACCGAAAGAGCAAGATTGTGGATACAAGCGGCCAAAATGAGTTTTCTCTGCAGGGTGGCTGGACTTTCCCTTAGAGATAGGGTGAGCAGTTCAGTTATCCGGGAGAGACTCGGAGTAGAGTCGCTGCTCCTCCGCATTGAGAGGGTTCAGTTGAGGTGGTTCAGGCATCTGGTCAGGATGCATCCTGGACGCCTCCCTGGGGGGGTGTTCTGGGCATGTTCCACTGGGAGAAGGCCACGGGGCAGACCCAGGACACGCTGGAGGGATTATATCTTCCGGCTGGCCTGGGAACACCTCAGGGTCCTCCCAGAGGAGCTGGAGGAGGTGGCCGGGGAGAGGGAGGTCTGGACTTCCCTGCTTAGGCAACTGCCCCCCACGACCTGACCTTGGATAAGCAGTGGATAATGGATGGATGGATGAAACGGGTTTGGGAACTTTTTGTTTTGGTTTTGGTTTGATGATCGTATTTCTAGAGATTCTGTTGATATTCGACCTTACCCTGAATAAGGACTGCATTTGTGGAACACACCTTTGCTTTAGTTTTTCATCTCCTAGTCTTAAAACTCTTATTTGCCCTTTGGGAAAATTCACCTTACTACAGCATTCAAAACAACATTTTTCATCAACCAAGATGTTAAGATATTGGCTGTGCTTTTGTTTTGTGCCATACTGAAATTTGTACAGTTTAAATGGCCCAAAAAAACATCTGTTATTCACAGAAGAATGTTAACACAATATGGGAAAAAACTACACTACACTACACTAGCCCAAAAAGTGGTATGAGGACTGAAGCATGTGGAACAATACTAGGTGGGTTTGACAAGAAGTAGACTGTTTTGAGAAATAATACTGTAATGGTTGATTTCTTTTTTCATTTAAGGAAAAACATTAATTGCATTTGATTTTTTTTTGCCTTTCTGGACATGTATTCATTCATTTCCCAGCCCATGTGGGGGGAAACCCATGCAGACACGGGGAGAACATGCAAACTCCACACAGGGAGGACCCGGGAAGCGAACCCTGGTCTCCATACTGCGAGGCAGCAGCGCTACCACTGAGCCACCCCCATATTCATTCATATCTTGGCCCATTGTCTGTCCAAGTGGGGTTTTCATATTTTTTTTGGTTTATGTGTGGATTTTGTTCAAAGTACTTCAGTTTTACTTTCTCGTTATTAAGAATTAAGCATTAAGTTAATTGCAGTCGCTGAAGTGTCCCAGAGTGGGTGAATGTGGATGTGTTTATGAGTGTGCTCTACCATGAACTGGCTTTCTGTCCGTTTGTTCCTTTCTTACATGTAATGTTGTCAGAATAAGTACCAGCCCCCCATGACCCTAAAATTGGATTAAGTGGGTTGAGTAATTGGATGGATGGATAATGTATTCATCTAAAACGTAATCTAAGAATACAATGTAATCCATGTAAGAAGTTTGTGGAGCTGGAGTTTATCCTGGCAGCAACAATTGCAAGGTGGAAACTGAACTAAATGGAGTGCTAGGGATTTGCCAAAAAAGAACACAACTTTTTTATACTGTTTGTTCGTGTGTGTGTGTGTGTGTATATATATATATATATATATATATATATATATATATATAATATACAGTATATAGAAATATGTATATTGATATACTGTATATATATAATTTATTTATTTATATTTATTTATATATATATATACTGTATATATATATTCATATATATATATATATATATTTATTTATATATTCATATATATATATATATATATATATATATATATATATATATATATATATATATATATATATATATATATATTTATTTATATAAATATATTTATATGCCACATCATTTTTTCCCTTTGACTTTCAGGGTGTCTTTGAATTCAGCCCTCTGTAGGTTCATCATTTTCATTTCCGTCAAACGATGTGCCATCCTTTCATTCCTAACACATTAAAATATCAGTCCATATCAGTAGAGATAGCCAGCAGGATTTTTTTCCCATTGAGATCTGATTGGTTTTAGATAGATAGATATGAAAGGCACTATATGATAGATAGATGTGGAAGGCACTATATAATAGATAGATAGATACTTTATTAATCCCAAGAGGAAATTCACATACTCCAGCAGCATTAGCATACTGATACAAAAAACAATATTAAATTAAAGAGTGATAACAATGCAGGTATAACAGACAATAACTTTGAATAATGTTAACGTTTACCCCCCCGGTGGAATTGAAGAGTTGCATAGTGTGGTGGAGGAACGATCTCCTCAGTCTGTCAGTGGAGCAGGACGGTGACAGCAGTCTGTCGCTGAAGTTGCTCCTCTGTCTGGAGATGATCCTGTTCAGTGGATACAGTGGATTCTCCATGATTGACAGGAGTCTGCTCAGCGCCCGTCACTCTGCTACAGATGTCAAACTGTCCAGCTCTGTGCCTACAATAGAGCCTGCCTTCCTTACCAGTTTGTCCAGGCGTGAGTGGTCCTACTTCTTAATGCTGCCTCCCCAGCACACCACCGTGTAGAAGAGGGCACTCACCACAACCATCTGATAGAACATTTGCAGCATCTTATTGCAGATGTTGAAGGACATCAGCCTTCTAAGGAAGTATAGTCAGCTCTGTCCTTTCTTGCACAGAGCATCAGTATTGGCAGTCCAGTCTAATTTATCATCCAGCTGCACTCCCAGGTATTTATAGGTCTGCACCCTCTGCACATAGTCACCTGATCATGGTGTCCATGAGGGGCCTGGTCCTCCTAAAATCCACCACCAGTAGATACGAGTTATAAGAGTTGTTTTATTTAGAGTAAAAAAAAAAAAGTCATTGATTTCCCATACTAAAGCAAGAGGAAAAAATAACTTGTTTTCAACAGTGTATATTTTATTTAAAATATTTACAGTTATTTTACATATTTTACATCTGTTCTGCAGCAGAAAAAGAGGAGTATTGGTGTTTGATGGGTTTATGTTTATGTTTAAGATAAATAGTGAAACGGTTGAGGTTTGTTATCCTTGACAACCAATAGCATCTGCCCAGTCCTGATACGTCTCCTTCACGGTCATTTGCTGATCACCCCTGTTATGAATACCTGAGCCTTACATCCACCGACACTCACCACAGCAATTACACTCCCTCTTGTGGCCAAACTGTAGAATAACACTATAAGGTTTATAGAGGGAATGTATTCAATTTTTGTTTGAAAAACCAAAATTATTGCACCATATTAAAAAATCCACCAAATGTGTGATTGTAATTTACAAATAATTCACAAACCGAGTGTTTGATGCAGGTATGGCGTAGCTGATTGGGCTTATTCTTCTGTCGTTCTAAAGGCATTCCTTTCAGGGCCTCCCCACAACCCAGTTTGCTTTGCCGTAACTGATTATCACCTAACCATTTTCATATTTTTCTTATTTTTTTCAGTGTTGACTACTAATTCTTGATCAAGTCAGTATTTGTTTTACTTTGTATTCTGTCTGTCTGGTGCACAACACTTCAACCTTTTCTATTGCCCACTAATTTGAAACCACAAGTCTGGCACATTTCTCCTTTTCACAAATTCAGCGAATTCAACAGCACAACTTGTAGTCTGGGAGTTTCTTAGTGCTCTCAGTTGCCGTTAAGATGAAGCTCTATTCCTTCACAAATTTTCATCTCAGATTATTTCAGTTTGATGTCCTGGTCGTATTGCTTGCTTGCACTTTATTGTAAGCAAAGTCACCTTAAATCAGAAACCAGCCAACAGTTTTCTGAAAATCCTGAACGGGATGCTGTCCTGACTTTTTGTTTTTTCAGTGTGTCACTCGTGGCTGCTGGTTCATCTGAATCCCTTACACCCTACCCTTGGGTCCCCATGCCATTGTGGCCTTTAAAACTTCAGGACTGGCATTTGCAGGAGCCGATTGCAAGCACGGTGCGGATGTGGCCATTACGGCTACGGAAGGTGTGGCTGTCGTATTCTTGGGGCACACATGAAGTCGACGAACCCTCAGCCCAAACAAGGCACTCTTCTTTGAGACGGGAGTCCCTGTACAAAACAATAAATAAAAAATAAATAAATAAATAGGTACATACATATAAAAACTAAAATGTCTGCTTGAATCAGTTGTTTCATAGCCATAAATACACTGTCGTAATAATTCTCATCTTAGTTTAATTCATCCAGACTAATCTTTGGCAGCAAAACAAATGAATCAGTCCGAATTAATATTGTACCTTTTTCTTTGTGTACTGAGGCTGTTTCCAAAATGGAAAACAAATCAGACAGCATATTATATTAGTAAGGTACATATGAGCAGTATGATTGTGGGTATGGGTGTGACTGCGCCCTGTGATGGGCTGGCACAATTTTCAAGGTTGCTCCTATTGTTCCTACCATGTACCCTACACTACCAGGATAGACATTGGCTTCCCTTGAAACTAAACTGAACATTAAAACATTAGAAAAACGTTTGATTCCAAAACGTTTCCAAGGCAAGATCCAACCTGCAAGCGCTGCAATCAAGTCCCAGCCTCACTGGGTCACATGTTCTGGGCCCAGTGGCGTAGGAAGGCGGGTGCGGTGGGTGCGGCACGCAACGGGTACCAGCTCAGAGGGGGTGACAAAAAATTGCCGGTTTTGTATTAATGCGCCTTTTTGTTATATAAAATGACATGTCAGATAATTTACACGGGCTTTAACAATCCCTAATTGCAGCAGATTGCGGGTGAACGATGTGATGCTGTAATGATTTAGTATTCTTATTGGAGGGGGTGTTCTGTCTCGTTACTTTTGAACTGTGCTGGTGCTCAAGTAAAGAAACAACCGGCCCTGTGACTCATTGTCTCATCCCTGCCACAAATATACTGCATCATCGCCCCAAGTCGTTCTGTGCAACAAGATGATATTTTTAACCCGAACATCATAATAATATAGTCGGCGCAAAACGTTTTAGACAGTGGGGTGGGTAGGTATTGTCCGCTCTAGAACCGACCATAAAGTAAAGGATCGTTCTACGAGCGAACGGACAATATCTCCCTCCCCATCCCACTATCTCAAGGCCCCTATATATACGAGCCGGGACACACGACGAAATCATATGTCACAATTCTTGTTAATTGGCGATTTGACGTAATTTTTTTTTTTTTTTTGTACAGAAATTCCACACCTAAGAAGATTTCTAAAAGCCGCCAAAGTTCCAAATAAAGAGTCTCTTGGTTGGACTTCCTTAAGATTCTTAGAGTTTGTGGTTGAATATGAACTTTTAGACTCTGTTCCCAATCTCACTTTAGCATTAAGATTTTTCTTAACTTTATGTGTTTCTGTTGCATCATGTGAGAGGAGTTTTTCGAAACTCAAACTAATTAAGAATTATCTCAGATCCACTATGAACGAAGCACGACTCTCTCAATTAGCCATTTTGTCAATTGAAAATAGTGTAGCTGAAGGTATCGATGTTGATGACGCAATTTCAAAATTTGCAGAACAAAAAGTTAGAAAGAAGAGATTCTAAGTATCATGTTAAAGTACAGTGTGTTGGATTAGAGCCTAGAGAACCAAACTGGTAAACAATTGAGTTTTCATTAAATTGTATTATAATAATAATAAAGTTATGCACGGGCGGCACGGTGGCGCAGTGGGTAGTGCTGCTGCCTTGCAGTTTGGAGACCTGGGGACCTGGGTTCGCTTCCCGGGTCCTCCCTGTGTGGAGTTTGCATGTTCTCCCCGTGTCTGCGTGGGTTTCTTCCGGGCGCTCCGGTTTCCTCCCACAGTCCAAAGACATGCTGGTTAGGTGGATTGGCGATTCTAAATTGTCCCCAGTGTGTGCTTGGTGTGTGGGTGTGTCCTGTGGTGGATTGGCACCCTGCCCAGGATTGTTTCCTGCCTTGTGCCCTGTGTTGGCTGGGATTGGCTCCAGCAGACCCTGTGTTCGGATTCAGGGGTTGGAAAATGGATGGATGGAAGTTATGCACTAGGTACTATCACTATGAAAAAAGATTTCTTACATTGTACATTAAACTGGCTTATTAATAAAAAGGCATTATACTTTTTTTTTTTATTCATAAAAAATTGTTTACAAAATAATTAACATTATGCCCTCTTTACTTAACCAATTGAATAAAAAAAATTGCTTTCTCAATAAATTTCATTTTATATTTTGATGGACATGGGGGTGACAAGTTTAAACTCCGCACCGGGTGCCACCAGACCTTGCTACGCCACTGTCTGGGCCTGCAGCAAATTAACCCATTAACTGCCACGATCCCCATTTGGGGAGCATGTACTTTAAACTGGGAGGAAATCCTTCTCCACACCAGCCAAGAGTCATGTTCCTGTTGATATCAGAACCTCTGGAACTGGTCACTACATTGAACGAACAGAAATGGGCAAACAAAGGAAGTGTGCAGTGTGTAAGACTAACGCAAGAAAACAGTGCTGCAAATGTAATGTTGGACTACATGTTGAGTGTTTTCCAGTATGGCATCAAAACTAGGTAGTATGTGTCATGATCCCCATTTGGGGATGGCCAAAATTTTGAAATGTTGGAAAAAGTACAAATGTTGAGATTCAAAATATATGTTTTCCTTATTAAGCAGATGTTAATCTATAACATCCATCCATCCATCCATTTTCCAACCCGCTGAATCCGAACACAGGGTCACTGGGGTCTACTGGAGCCAATCCCAGCCAACACAGGGCACAAGGCAGGAACCAATCCTGGGCAGGGTGCCAACCCACCGCAGTAATCTATAACAATAAAGCGAAAATATTTGGAGAAAAAAAAAAGGCAGTTAATGGGTTAACATCATTCTGGACCAAAATTTTTAAGTGCCTTTCAGACAGCCTTAGTGTCCCAGTCCCTCCTAATCCACTAACAGCTGTGTTTGGTGGGCTCACAGAGGGGCTTAAAGCAGAGAAGGACAAACAAACTGTGATTGCCATCACTACACTGTTGGCACGCAGACTTATTTTGCTAAACTGGAAGAATCCTGGAAGAGTCAGTGGGTAACTGATGTTTTATATTATTTGAAATTGGAAAAAATTAAATACCCAGTTAGAGGATCTGTGCAGAAGTTTTTCAAAGCCTTGCAGGATCTGATCAATAATATTTTAGATTAAGCTCTTAAAGCACTGAGGAAGCAGATTCTCTCCCCATTTTTTTAAATTTTTTTTATCCGCCTATTAAACTCATCGTCCTGCGGTGGGTTGGCACCCTGCCCGGGATTGGTTCCTGCCTTGTGCCCTGTGTTGGCTGGGATTGGCTCCTGCAAACCCCCGTGACCCTGTGTTCGGATTCAGCGGGTTGGAAAATGGATGGATGGATTAAACTCATCAATTTATGTATTTTGACCAGCTTTAAGTTTAACTCTGTTGGCCATGCTCTCTTTCTCAGGGGTGGGGTTTGGGTTGATTTGTTTTCAATCCTATTTTTTGTAAAAATGGATCTATCTGTATGGAATGATTATAATAAAATCAATAAAATTAAAAAAAAAAAAAAAACTTTGGATGAGAACAGACCATTTAGTCCAACAAAGCTTGCAAATTCTGTCCAGTTTACTCCTGCATACCAGCATCAAGTCTTAGTTTTGAAGCTCCCTAAAGTCCTGTCTACCGCGCTACTTGGTCACTTATTCTATGCGTCTTTGGCTCTCTATGTACAGAAAAACTTCCTAATGTTTGTGCGAAATTAACCTCTAACGAGTTTCCAACTGTATCCCTGTGTTCTGTTTGAGCTGCACTAATTCCTTTCAGAATTCTGAATACTTCAATCAGGTCACCTCAATTTCTTTAATTTTTTCTCATCCCCTGTAGCCCTGGACTCAGCCCTGTTGCTCTTCTCTGGACTTTTTCTAGTGCTGTTATGTCCTTTTTGTAGTCTGGAGACCCAAACTGCACACAGGACTGCAGATGAGGCCTCACCAGTGTGTTATAAAGCTTGAGCAGAACCTCCTGTGACTTGTACTCCACACATCAAGGCGCTATATAACCTGACATTCTGTTAGCCTTCTTAATGGCTTCTGAACACCGTTGGGAAGTCGATAGCTTAGAGTCCACTACAACTCCTAAATCCATCTCATAAGGTGGACTTTGTATTTTTAGACCTCCCATTGTGTATCCAAAATAACATCAAGTCGAGTTTTGAAAGCCCATAAAGTCCTCCTGTCTACCACACTCACTTTTTCCAAGTGTCTGTGGTCCTCTGTGTCAAGACAAACTTCCTAATGTTTGTGTGAAATTTACCCTTCACAAGTTTCCAACTGTGTCTCCATGTTCTTGATGAACTCATTTTAAAGTCACCGTCTCAATCCACTGGACTAATTCCCTTCATCATTTTAAACATGTCAGTCAGGTCTCCTCTTATAAACTGTAAAGGCTCAGCTCTTTTAATCTTTCCTCATAACTCATCCCCTGTAGCCCTGGACTCAGCCCTTTTGCTCTTCTCTGGACCTTTTCTAGTGCTGTTATGTCCTTTTTGTAGCCTGGAGACCCAAACTGCACACAGAACTCCAGATGAGGCCTCACCAGTGTGTTATAAAGCTTGAGCAGAACCTCCTGTGACTTGTACTCCACACATCAAGGCACTATATAATCTGACATTCTGTTAGCCTTCTTAATGGCTTCTAAACACTGTCTGGAGGTTGATCATGTTGAGTTCAATATTATCATAAGAGGTGCTTTCAAGTTTCACACCTCCCATTGTGCATTCAAACTAACATGTTTACTTCCTATCTCTAATGGTTTACATTTACTGACATTACTATCACTAAGCCATATGCCATGTGTTGCTCCTTGAAAATTGTGATGCACGTTAAACTTACTGGCCCATACGCTTGGGTCTGCTCAATTACCCTCCTTATATAACAGGATAACATTTTCTATTTTCCAGTCCTTATAAATGTTTCAAGTATGCAGTGACTTTCAAAAATTATGTGTCAAGGGTTTATAACAGAATGTTAGGTTATATGTGTGTGGAGTACAAGTCCAAGGTGGTTCTGCTCAACCTTTATAATGTACTGGTGAGGCCTCATCTGGAGTCCTGTGTGCAGTTTTGGTCTCCAGGCTACAAAAAAAGACATAGCAGCACTAGAAAAGGTCCAGAGAAGAGCGACAGGGCTGAGTCCAGGACTACAGGGGATGAGTTATGAGGAAAGATTGAAAGAGCTGAGCCTTTACAGTTTAAGCAAAAGAAGATTAAGAGGAGACCTGACTGAAGTGTTTAAAAATTATGAAGGGAATTAGAACAGTGGATCAAAAAAATAAGTTAAAATGAGTTCATCAAGAACTTGTTAAGGGTAAATTTTGCAAACATTAGGAAGTTTTTCTTTACACAAAGAACGATAGACACTTGGAATATGAGACCAAGTGGTGTGGTAGACAGTAAGATTTTAGGGACTTTCAAAACTCGACTTGATGCTTTTTTGAAAGAAATAAGTGGATAGGACTGGCGAGCTTTGTTGGGCTGAATGGCCTGTTCTCGTCTAGAGTGTTCTAATGTTCTAATGTTCTAATATCTGCACTCACTAACATTCTTAAATATCTGAGTATAAATGTTATCTGGCTCTAGTAATTATTTTTTAAATTTCAGCCTATCTAAGCAGCACTTCAAAACTACAAATCTATCACAGTTTCCCCTCCACACCACAGTCACTCACTCATCCTGATCTGCCATCTCCATCATCAAGACTCGCTTGTTTCTCGCCTGTTGACTCTCTGAACTTATTAATAAGTCTAATTCCTCCTCCTGTCTGCTTGATCCTGTCCCCACTTCTCTGCTCATCCATAATTAGTATTCCTATTGCCTCATTGGTAAATGCATGTTTCAGTTCAGGTTCTGTCCCTACTGCCCTCAAAACTGCTGCAGTTACCCCAATCCTTAAAAAACCTAACATGGATCCTTCTTCTCTCTCCAGTTACAGGCCTATCTCTAATCTCCCTTTTTTGGCTAAGATGATGGAACGCGTGGTTGCCTCACAACTCCATGCTTCTCTTGTAGATAATACACTTTATGAGCCTTTTCAGTCTGGCTTTCATACACAGCACAGCACTGAGACAGCTCTTCTCCGTGTAGTCAATGATCTTCTCCGGTCTGCAGATTGCGGTTCACTTCATATTCTCCTCCTTCTTGACTTAAGTGCAGCATTTAACACTGTTAACCATGAAATCCTCCTGTCATGTCTCTCTGCTGTAGGCATCTCTGGCTTAGCCCTTCAATGGCTACCATCATATCTCTCTAATAGGAAACAGTTTGTCACACTCAGCCGATAGAAATCCTCCACCTCACCTGGGTCGCGTGGTGTCCCTCAGGGTTCAGTCCTTGGGCCATTACTTTTTCTACTCTATATCCTTCCTTTGGGTCAGATTATTCACAGACATGGCCTTAACTTCCACTGTTATGCAGATGATATACAGTACAGTTATATCTTAATATTGACTCCCCTACACATTCACCTCCCAGCACACTCACTGATCTTAAGCTATGGATGGAAAATCACTTTCTCAAATGTAATGCCAATAAAACTGAAGTGTTACTGGTAGGTCCAAAATCCCAACTTTCTAAGACATCCATCTTCTCTATTTCTGTTGATGGTCCACATTTGTCAACCCTGCTCCTGTTGTCAGAAATCTTGGTGTTTTGTTTGATTCATCACTTAACTTTGAGTTACACATTAGGTCTCTTTCCAAAATTTCATTCCATCATCTCCATAGCATTGCCCGCCTCCGTCCATTTCTGTCCTTGTCTGATGCTCAGACTCTGGTTCATTGTTTCATAATGTCTCGTATTGATTACTGTAATTCCCTCTTCATCGGCCTCCCTGCAAACTCTACACAAAGGCTAAAGTACATTTAGAACTCCGCAGCCACACAAAGCGTCCTGCTCACATCTCCCCTTTTCTCTCCCAGCTTCACTGGTTACCGGTTCCATCAAGGATTAAATTCAAGATTCTGCTTCTCACCTTTCCCTCCTCTACCTCACTCAGCTCCTAGCTCCTAACACTCCTTGTCGCTCTCTCAGGTTTTCGAGCAGTCATCTCCTTACTGTCCTGCACACCAGACTCTCCACTTTGGGAGGACAGGCAGGTCCTTCAGTGCTATAGCACCTCAACTCTGGAACTCTCTTCCTCAGTGTCTTCTGATTGCTCCTGTTTCTGCACTTTTAAATCGCAACTGAAAACTTTCCTCTTCTATGAACTTTTGTCATCTGTGTAGTTTTTTAAAATTTTTTTTACTCTGTATGTAAAGCGTCCTTGGGTTTGTGAAAGGCACTCAATAAATGTAACCTAGTATTATTATTATTATTATTATAGCACTTCTCCCTGTAAAATGTCCAAATCACTAAGGATTGTTTTAGTAATCCCTGCTGTTGCTGGAGGTTATCCACTTCCTCATGTGTGAAACCTTCAGAAAAACACAAGTATATAGCATTTGCTATTTTACTATCTGTAGATTTGAATCCTGATGCACTTCACCTCCTCCTTGGCCGTCTTTTTACTACTAAGATACTGAAAGTATCTCTTTGGGTCCAAGTTGTCCATATATACAATATTTCTCTCCAATGACCTTTAAGTTTTTCTAGTAGTCTTCTTAATGGCTTCCCTCATTCTCTCACGTGCCCTACAAGTTAGCATTAGCGTTATTCGTGCCATATGCCTTATTCATCTGTTTTTTCTGCTGCAGCTTTTATTCATCTCCCGACTCTAGAGTTGTTTTTTTTTTATTATTTCCTACTAATTATAAATTTTGGGATGTGCCAGTCCTGCATTATATGAATAATTGGGTTGGAAAAATTAATGGCTGGATAGGAAAAAAAAATTCCCTTTACCTGAAAACTCCCAATTTTTGTTTTTGCCCCTCTTTGTGCCTACAAAGACACATGTACTGCATGACGCAATATATGATATACTACATTAACAGAATAAATTATAATTCTTATTTCTTTGTAGGTCATATCTGAGACATGCATTGTATTTTATTGTCTCTACAGGGCGTCACTATTTTGCCCCCTTATTTTCCTGGCCTAGTTGGATGGAGGAGTGACTAATCTCAATAACAACAAGCTGCAAAATTCTGTTTGTTTCTTGCTAAATTGCCCCACTTTACACTAAAGTCTAACTGGATCCT
This sequence comes from Erpetoichthys calabaricus, assembly GCF_900747795.2. Lineage (NCBI taxonomy): Eukaryota > Metazoa > Chordata > Cladistia > Polypteriformes > Polypteridae > Erpetoichthys > Erpetoichthys calabaricus. The sequence goes on along the minus strand of NC_041405.2, from coordinate 149,483,167 downwards.
CTTTGAACCTCTAATTCTGACACAGTTTTACAAAACTCGCCCTTTTGCTAGTGTTACTTTGTCAGAAGTTGCTGTGTTTGTCAAATCTGCTCACTGCTCCACCCTTGCGTCCCACCTTTTCATCTGCCCAGATGTTTTCAGGCTCAAGTTAGTGAGAAATGCATTTTACATTCTCACTGTGAGGCCTCTTTTGTTGGGATTAGGTGTTAAATAAAAAAAAAAAAAAGTTTACTTTAAGACTTTTATGGAGTTGGGGGGGGGGGGGGTTGTGGGGTGTCAGCTGTGCTTACCTGAGCAGGCAGCGATTTCCTGAGGAACAGCCTCCCAAGCATCTGCCCACGTCAATTTCCTGGTGAAAATTAGCAAAAGAAAGACAAGACGATTAGAACCCAGCAGGCTATCAAAATGCAGAGAAAAAAAGAGAAAGACAGACGTACTGCTGCCAAAAGCCGCATGTGGCCCCTCGATTAGCATTTCAAGTGTGTTATTCTTATTCGGCAGGCGCCTGAGCATCACATCCATCTTACATTCATCCATTTACAGAACAGTTTTACCCAACAAGAATTACAAATTTACAGACAGATAGATACTTTATTAATCCATCCATCCATTTTCCAACCCGCTGAATCCGAACACAGGGTCATGGGGGTCTGCTGGAGCCAATCCCAGCCAACACAGGGCACAAGGCAGGAACCAATCCTGGGCAGGGTGCCAACCCACCGCAGGACACACACAAACACACCAAGGCCAATTTAGAATCGCCAATCCACCTAACCTGCATGTCTTTGGACTGTGGGAGGAAACCGGAGCGCCCGGAGGAAACCCACGTAGACACGGGGAGAACATGCAAACTCCACGCAGGGAGGACCCGGGAAGCGAACCCAGGTCCCCAGGTCTCCCAACTGCGAGGCAGCAGCGCTACCAACTGTGCCACCATGCCACCCACTTTATTAATCCCAAGGGGAAATTCACATACTCCAGCAGCAGCAGCATACTGATACAAAGATGCATAGAGCCATTGTGTTCATAATTCTAGAAATGGAGTTCTGGCAGGTGAAGAAATTTTCACCATAACCTGCCGAGTCACTGGCTGGGATTGAACCCTCAGCTTTGTGCTTCCTCTACTGGAAAGCCATATCAGCTGCTGGGACTTCTGTGAAAAGACATGCAGACTAGCTGTGTGTTCTTGTGCAGACATGCTGTACTTAAATCTTTTTGTCAGTATAATACCAATAACAAAAATATGGTCAAGGGGGCAGACTGGCTCTATTAATATTAGTTCATAATTTTGCTTCTGGTCAAAAAATGGTGCTCCATTAGTAGAAGTCTATATTTCAGAATTAGGACTACTGCATTGAGAAGTGTGTGGTGGTCATGGGTAAGACTGGCAGTGTGCAGCGTCAACTTCATCCTCTTGTTGTGTCGTCTTCACCTGCCTGAGCAACACTCAAATACAAATAGAGTGACCAGATATCTCTAACTGGCACAAGAGGACTCAGAAGTAGATTCAGTGAGCTTCACAGCGGTGAGATCTGAACCACAGACTTGTGACAACACAGAGTGTCATCCACAGAGGCCCAAACCATTTAGTCATTGACTAAATAAATGTACGCACGATCACCAAAAGTTTTACAGAGCTATGTCTCCTCTCCTTCTCAAACTTACATAGTTCAAGTCATGGCCACGTGGTGCTACAGCCTTTCTTGGCAGCACTGGGAACAAAGCAGCAATCATCCATGGAGATGATGCCAGTTTACTGTGGCGCTCATGCACACTTACACACACCCAGTACCGGGGCCAGTTTAGTAGATCTGTGCGGTGGATTTGTACCCTCTGTTTCTGCCTTATGCCCTATGCTATCTGGGATAGGCTCCAGCACCCCCCACGACCCTGTTCAGGACTAAGTGGGTTGGAAAATGACTGACATCTTTTGGGATGTGGGAGGAAACCAAAGAGTCAAAACGAAAACCTACATAGGCGTAGGGAGAACATGCAAACTGCACTCGGCACAGGAGTAAAGCCTACCACAAGTGCTAACCACGGCTCCACCATCGCACAAAACATGACTGCAGTGCAGTGTAAAATGTAAAAACTCCATTCGTTCATTCGTTCTTTGTTTTTTTCAGCCAACATTTTCTAACGCAAAATCAAAGTGAGCAGCATTGGACACAAAGCACAGACAATCCCTGGAGAAAACCGACACTGCATTGCAGGCCACACTCTCTCTCAAGAATACTGGGGTCCATTTGCTGCTGCCAGTCAGCTGGTGGTGTGGGTAAAAACCAGAATACCCAGTAATTGCCCTCACAAACACCCAAAGAACATTTATACTTCAGGCAGAGAGTGACTGGATTAGGGAATCCATTCCTGGACGGGTTTATCCATTCCCGGGAATTCGGGAATCCTGCATGTCATTCCCGGGAATCCCGGGCTCCCGGGGATGACACAGTGCACGGGCATCTCACATGTGAATGGTTTCAGAACGACCGACACTTATTTTTAATAAAACTACTGCAATATGTTGACACCAATAAAAGACTAACCTTAACTACAAGCAGTTCATGCTGTCATATAAGTACATGTGTCTAGTTAGTTGCGGTAATAAGAGCGTAGAAAGCACAACGTGTCCAGCATGCGGTTGTCCAGGCGAGAGCGCACCTTCAAGCAGAGTATGCCATCCGCTAAGAAACCACGCTCTGCCTCCACTGAAGTAGGTGGCACAGTCATCAGATACTGATACACTTGTTCTAAACAACACCCGCGCTTGCCGTTGCTCTGAAACACCGCCATTTCAGCTTTTACTGATGCATCCATTTTCTTGTCATCATTCTGTGATGGCAAGTTTCTTGGCACAGATAATGTGGATGCAACCGACTGACGCATTGCAATTTCAAGTTGCTGTTCAAAGCTGTTGTCTGATGAAGTGCAAGCTGCAGCAATGGTGCCACTTTAATTATTTTCAACTACAACTGTTATTTCTTGATCGATTTTTACACTTTTACACGCTATATATGCGAGCTTGGCCATTCTCGTTTACCCAGGAATTCTAGCAGTTTCAGGAATGAAAAATGTCCGGGAATCCCTGTAATCGGGAGCCCGGGAATGGATTCCATAGACTGGATGGAGAACTGAACCCAACACTTTGGAGAACAGGAGGCAGACCACAAAATCGTCTGAAAAGTAAATGGCAAAATAGGAAATGCAGTACATGTGTGTGAGGAAAAAAGGAAAATGCCAGGAGGCTCAAAGAAATATTTTTGATAAATTAGAACTGAAAAAAATTCCCAAAAGGTTTGAAATGTAACTATGGTGATGAGAGAATTTACATGGTTAAGACAGATCCCAAGCTCAGAAGTGACACTACACATTTTTAGGACCTATAAGCACTAGCCAGAGTCACCTGGTGATGCCCAGACCTTGGTGGTAATATAGATCAACCAGCTGATCAAGCAGAGGAACCTACATCTCTGGGGCCAAAGTATAGTCTGCCACCAACAACTTCTGGACATTCTGTACATTCAGCTGCTGAGGTGTAGGCCTATCATTGGGGCAGACAGACGCCACAAGATTTAGACAAGCGGAGTCTGCAGAGAGCCACATTAGCACTGGAGTAGGAGACTCTGGACCTGCGAGGCTTGAAAGGGCTGCAGGTTTTCATTCCACTTCCTTTTTTCTTTACTGAATAACCAATTAGGTTCTCTGCTTCAAGTAAATAAAACGGAACCACATCTTTATGTAAAGTAATTGGTAGTTACAGGCAGGAGGCTGGGGTTTGTGTTCTGGGTGCTTCCTGCATGTTCTCCCCGTGTCTTCCAGAGTTTTCTCCTACACTTCAAAGATATGCATGTTAGGTGAACTGGTGATGCTAAATTGGCCCTTGCTGGGTATTTTGTAATGTATTTACCCCATATTCTGACACCCAACCCACCTGCAAGGGGGTCTTTCTCTCTCTCTCAAGATTGCTTCCATTTTTTCCCTACAAGGGTTTTTTGGAGGAAGTTTTTTCTTCTCTTTTTGGGAGTCAAGGCTGGCGGGGCTGTCAAAAAAAAGGGCCTGTTAAAGCCCTTTGAGGCATTTTTTGTGTAATTTTAGGCCATACAAGAAATAAATTGCTCTTGTTTGTGTGTGTGCGCTCACCCTGCGATGGACTGGCACCCTGTGCAGGTGTTATTCCTGCCTTGTGCCCGATGATTGCTAGGATATGCTCCCGCTGCCCTGTCACCCTTCCCTGGATGATGAATGGCTAATATTAACAATACTGCAGTTTTTCTTGAAAGAGTTTTCTTTTGTTTTTCTCCAAAAGGTTTAATCGTGGAAAAAGGGAAGGTGTGCATCATGTAAGCTGCTTTGCATTTTGTTTCCCTTGACATGAAATTTTAATATTTTTGTTTATCGTGGCATTGGAGAGTGGTCAAGTCAAGTGGCTTTATTGCCATGCCGTCCATACACATTATTGTTAAATACATGTTTCAGCATACATGTGGATAACTGGCATACGGGTTATGAGATGCAAGTAATGTGAGATTTTAATAATAATAATAAAGCTTTACATTTATATGGCACTTTTCTCACTACCTAAAGCGCTTTCCACGCAGGGAAGACCCGGGACGTGAACCCGTGATCTCCTTACTGCGAGGCAACAGCTCTACCAACTGAACACAGCATTGGTCACCATTGGCCTGAATTATATCATCATTTTTTTAATCTCTGTTCTGCATGAATACATGAGATTTAAACTAATTTTTTCTGCCATTGCTACATGAGATAAGCAAAATATAAAAAAAATACATCATTTTGAGAGGAATATTCCTATAATGTGCACCTGGACCTTGAAGCAACAAGACTAAAGTTTTACCCTAGCTGAGGGAATAGTGATTTTGGCTGAGCTTCACATTTTTGTTTTACCTTTGGCTGACATTTACAAATGTTTAGAGATAATTTTTGACAGTTAGAGCACAGGCAGGTTAAATGAATTGGTCAGGGTCACACGGTGAGTTACAGTGCGTCACTTTTTCCACATTTTGTTATGTTACAGGCTTATTCCAAAATGGATTAAATTCATTTTTTTCCTCAGAATTCTACACACAACACCCCATGACAACAATGTGAAAAAAGTTTACTTGAGGTATTTGCAAATTTATTAAAAATCAAAAAACTGACAAATCCCATGTCCATAAATATTCACAGCCTTTGCTCAATACTTTGTCAATGCAGCTTTGGCAGCAATTACAGCCTCAAGTCTTTTTGAATATGATGCCACAAGCTTGGCACACCTATCCTTGGCCAGTTTCGCCCATTCCTCTTTGCAGCACCTCTCAAGCTCCATCAGGTTGGATGGGAAGCGTCGGTGCACAGCCATTTTAAGATCTCTCCAGAGATGTTCAATGGGATTCAAGTCTGGGCTCTGGCTGGGCCACTCAAGGACATTCACAGAGTTGTCCTGAAGCCACTCCTTTGATATCTTGGCTGTGTGCTTAGGGTCGTTGTCCTGCTGAAAGATGAACCGTCACCCCAGTCTGAGGTCAAGAGCGCTCTGGAGCAGGTTTTCATCCAGGATGTCTCTGTACATTGCTGCAGTCATCTTTCCCTTTATCCTGACTAGTCTCCCAGTTCCTGACGCTGAAAAACATCCCCACAGCATGATGCTGCCACCACCATGCTTCACTGTAGGGATGGTATTGGCCTGGTGATGAGCGGTGCCTGGTTTCCTCCAAACGTGACACCTGGCATTCACACCAAAGGTCCTTCTCCCCCGATCGCTCAGTTTAGATGGCCGGCCAGCTCTAGGAAGAGTCCTGGTGGTTTCGAACTTCTTCCATTTACGGATGATGGAGGCCACTGTGCTCATTGGGACCTTCAAAGCAGCAGAAATTTTTCTGTAACCTTCCCCAGATTTGTGCCTTGAGACAATCCTGTCTCTGAGGTCTACAGACAATTCCTTTGACTTCATGCTTGGTTTGTGCTCTGACATGAACTGTCAACTGTGGGACCTTATATAGACAGGTGTGTGCCTTTCCAAATCATGTCCAATCAACTGAATTTGCCACAGGTGGACTCCAATTAAGCTGCAGAAACATCTCAGGGATGATCAGGGGAAACAGGATGCACCTGAGCTCAATTTTGAGCTTCACGGCAAAGGCTGTGAATACTTATATACATGTGCTTTCTCAATTTTGTTATTTTTAATAAATTTGCAACAACCTCAAGTAAACTTTTTTCACGTTGTCATTATGGGGTGTTGTGTGTAGAATTCTGAGGAAAAAAATGAATTTAATCCATTTTGGAATAAGGCTGTAACATAACAAAATGTGGAACAAGTCATGCGCTGTGAATACTTTCTGGATGCACTGTAACTCTATTTCCACCGCTGTGTGCTAGATAGGACCTATTGTGGTCTTTTCTGCCCACTTCTATCAGGCAGTTCAATGCTTCTTCCCAATGCATTGCGTGAAGTTTGAATATCTGCACAATATACATTTATTAATTGATTGGCTGTATTATTTGTCATTTGAGTCTCTACTCTTGTTTTTCATGCTCCTCCTGTTATATGCATCTGAATTCCCCCTTGGGCTTAATAAAGGTTATCTAATATATTAGGAAGGAATTGAACTGGCAGCCTTAGGGCTGTAAATTAAATGCCTTCGCCAGTGTGCTTTAAGTTTTGCATTTTTTCCTCAAATCATTCGTTCATTTCCTGCTGATGTTATTTAGAGAGTACCCTCATCAATTGATGACTATAATGTAATGTTACAATGAATTGTTTAATATTTTTTATAAAATTTCCTGTCGATGACACCTGATTTCGAGCAAAACCATTGACTTTTAACCTTGAATTAATTGTTAATAAACTAGGCCATGATGGAAGCACAACACAGATCAATCAGCCTCCACATTCTATGGCACTTGTCACTTCTACATACCATCCACCACTTACTTCACAAACCATTCCCCAAATCAAGGCAAGGGTCTGAGAGGGGCTCATAGATCACCACTAGAGAGAGTGGACGCCAACCAGACTCTAATACATCAGTAAAGATAAACTTACTTTCAACCTCTCCTCTTTGATGCCATTGGCCCCATAGACAACTTCATAGTATTGCTCGATGTAAGAGGTCCGGTAGCAGCTCTCTCGCAGTTCACATGTCTCCACAGCCTGGACCAGCTCCACACTGTTAGGGCTGTCCAGTAGTACTGGCTCAAACTTGGTGGGGACACAGGAGAAGCCTATTGGAAGAGATTGGATAGTAGGGATAGTGATTAAAATTTAGCTAGCAGTACACACATCAGCTACATTCATGAAGTTTTAGCCCATAAGGAAGGTTGCCAATCGGAAGGTTGCCGGTTCAAATCCCGTAAATGCCAAAAGGGACTCTGCTCTGTTGGGCCCTTGAGCAAGGTCCTTAACCTGCAATTGCTGAGCGCTTTGAGTAGTGAGAAAAGCGCTATATAAATGCAAAGAATTAAAGAATTATTATAAGAGGATAGAAACACATCTTTTAATTGTGATTCAGTAGAAAGATGGGCTTGTAATAAGAATATCATTAATTGCTTCTATCATAACACGAACAATAACAGAAAATGGATGATTTTTTTTGTTATGATGGGCATGAATTTAGTTTATTTCCGGGGACACATTGGCCTCCACACTTTATTGCTCCCAAGCAGCTGGACAAAGTGCTGCTGTCATGTTTTGTATATACAGTACTGTATAATATCATTTATAATTTAATGAAATAAACAGCAACCTTTTAGGATTGGGCAGGAAGCACACTTTTCACTTACCATTGCTGACCTCTGGACTGGAACACTTGCCCACATCCAAGACAGTCTCATAGGGCGTCTCGAAAAAGAAGGTCTTGAGAGCTGGCATGCGGACACACTCGGTGGGGACAGCCCCGCAATGACACTCATCAATGATCTCCACTTCCCTCGGTCCCTCAAACAGCAGGACACGCTCCACTCGGACAGCGGTCGGCTCACAGGATGAGCCTGCTGAGCAGGAGGGCTCCAGGCCTGAAGTTACAGGGAGCTCTGGAGGAGGGCGCTCACGTAGCTAGGAGCAAAAGAGAAATGAAAAACATTAGAAATGTTGCCTTCCATTACTGATTATATCTGAATGTGTGAAGTACTGTATTTCTATAACATTTTCAGAATTACTGTACTTAGTCCAGTACAGAAGCGTGGGAGGTTTGAGTACATCTTTGTGGCGTTGGGCAGAAGGCAGGAACCAAGTGTGGACATGATGCCAGTTCATTACACGGCCCAATCTTGCTCATACTCATATGTGATGAATTTAAAGTTCCAATCATCCTAACTGGGACATGTTGGGATTCTAACCAGTGTGCCTCAGCCCCTGCCTGATGTACTTAAATGTACAATATATTTTATAAGTTAGGATATCCCAAGCAATCTCTTCTCACCTGTGCTTTGTATTTTATCTAAGAGGTTTATTCATTTAGAGCTAGAAGGGTCTCAAGCAGGATTTAATTAAAACTATCACCTTAATTTTATTGGACAAGTCTAATGACAAAGCCTCATCTCATCTCATTCTTAAGATTGTCTCACCTACTTCAGGATAATCGAGTGCACTATCCCAGTTAGCACTGGGTACAAGACAGGAAACAACACTGGAGACAGGGCCCACTCACTTACACACACACATTGAGAAGGGTCTAACTGCGGCCTGCAATACCTTTGACGTAGGTCAGGTAACGTGTGCCCACAACGCCAGTCATGAAACGCCCATTGAGTCAGATAACCCTCCCACAATCCTAATCTTAACCAGAGTGTAACGGGGCCCTAATGTTAATCATACTCTAATGCGATGGATGTTTCGTGACTGACGTTGAGGGCATTTCGTGATATTGGGGATTTACATGACTGACCTCATAGGTACTGCGGTCTACAATTACACTCTGTTGCACACATTGGCACTCAGCCCAATTTGGAATTGCAAGTTTACTTAACCTGCAGTGGTGATGTGGAGGGACATTTCACGTAGACATGGGGAGAAAATGCAAACTCCACACACACAATGAACTCTGGCCATGAGGTGGATGCTCTACCCATTGCATTACCGTGCACCCCGATGGAAGAATGTGTCTGATTTTTTGTGTTCATAGATTTGATGATAGATTTGACAGAAGTTGGGCCGAATTTATCATACATTTGCTACCTCTTTGGCAGAGCCTATCGGCTGTCTTGGTGTGGGGAAGATGTCAAGGATCAGTGCTGGGTTATCTTGTCTTATCTCTATACACCTCCTTACTAGGTCCTAACATCCAGTCCCATAGAGTTACTTATAAGTGCTATGCTGATGCCATGCAACTGTACCTCCAGAGGACCACATGGTATCAGCTTGACTTTCTGCATGTCTCATTAATATTGCAACCTGGATGGAGAAGCCCCATCTCCAGCTCAGCCTAGCAAAGATAGACCTTCTTGTTATCCTAGCCTTTCCTTTTGTTCAGCACCCCATCTCTGTTCAGCTTGGCTCATTACTGCTAACACCTGCTAAGTCAGAGCACAAACTTGGGGTGGTGATTGATGACCAGCTGTCCTTCACTGACATTATTGCCATGGCCTCTGGGTATTTTGCAGATTCACTCTATACAATAACTGCAAGATCAGACCTTATCTGACAGAATATGGAGCAGAACTACTGGTTCATGCTTTGGACTTGTCATATCTAGACTGCTGGCAGGAGTAATGGCAGGTGTCACAAAGCTGCTGCAGATGGTTCAAAATGCAGTGGCACATCTAACATTCAACCAGCGGAGTAAGGCATATGTCACTCCTCTACTCAGATCACTACATTGACTTTCTACAGCGGCACGTATTACGTTCAAATCCTTGATGCTTGCCTACAGCGTAGTCAGTGGGTCAGCACCTATTCTGTATATATGGAGAGACTCGTGAGGTCCTGTGCTCCTTCTCAGCCACTCAGGTCTTCTCATGAATGATGTCTGGTGATGCCACCTCTGTGTAGTATCAAATCTCAGTCCAAACTCTTTTCTTGTGTAGTTCCTCGCTGGTGTAGTGAGCAGCCCTCCTCCACTTGAAATTCTGACTCCCTTAATGTGTTTAACAAGCGTTTGAGGACTCTCTTGATTGGTGAATTTCTGTCTAACTGATATTAGCGTTAGGTTTTGTAACCCAGGCAGTGTATTTTCTTATGTGCTCCTCAGTTATGACGATCAGTTTTGGACCTTTGTTCTGTAATTCTTGTTTTTAAACAGCCTAAACTAATGTTTGCTAGATTATATTAGCATTTATAAGTTGATTAGGATAAAAGTTTCAGCTAAGCAAATTAATGCAAAGGTAAATGGTAAGAAGTGACATTTGAGGGCTTTCCTAGCAGAATTCATATTATAAATAAATTCCTCTGGCACATCAAGAGATGGGCGGCATGGTGGCGCAGCGGATAGCGCTGCTGCCTCACAGTTAGGAGACCCAGATTCGCTTCCCGGGTCTTCCCTGCGTGGAGTTTGCATGTTCTCCCCGTGTCTGTGTGGGTTTCCTCCGGGCACTCTGGTTTCCTCCCACAGTCCAGAGACATGCAGGTTAGGTGCATTGGCGATCCTAAATTGTCCCTAGTGTGTGCTTGGTGTGTGGGTGTGTGGGTGTGTGTGCCCTGCGGTGGGCTGGCGCCCTGCCCGGGGGCTCGTTCCTGCCTTGCGCCCTGTGTTGGCTGGGATTGGCTCCAGCAGTTAGGATATAGCGGGTTGGATAATAGATGGATGGACATCAAGAGATATTCTATCAAGTTCATCAGTGAATGCATTCATCGTCAAAGTTATTACATAGAAAATTAACATTAGCAGCAACCCTCTCTGTCTTTGCATAGTTGTGCCAGTTAATAACATAGCGCTTTTCATAGTCACAGAATTAACCCTTTAAACTTATCCGTTTTCTGCTATTTTGATTTAACTGACTATAACTTTATCATCCTTCACTCAATATTCATGATCTACCCCTTAAAAAACAAAAGATCAAACATTTATCATTTAGAATTTTTACATCTGGAGAATTAGTTACGTTGTACACTTATGTTACACCACAATAAGTTTCAAAATTCAGTAATATTAAAAAAAAACAGCACTTTAAATGTTATTCTTATTTCTATAAGTGTTAGAATAAGTTTTCGAACATAATAAAAGTGTCGGTGATTGTGTCATAAACACCCCAAAAAACTGTTATAAAATATCTACAAGTATTACATCTAGTTTTACTGTTGATGCAGTGCACAGAACAGGATTCTTTTCCTGTTTTTACTGTTCTCAGTATCCATTGCATACGAGGGGGTACCCAAAAATAACCAGAATCTGTACTTGGCATGCAATCTCGACTTTGTTGCGAATTTCACCGCTAGGTGTAGCACGCTTGCAGTATTCAGTTGTAGTCTGCCAAGTGGCATTGCTCTGTACTGTTCATACGGCATTCTGCGTCGGTTTTTCTTGGTGCTTATTAAACGTGTTCTTTATGCTCACCCATCAAAAAAAATTGCAGAACAGCGAGTCTACGTTAAATTTTGTTTTCTCTTAGGGAAAACAACTGCTGAAACTGTAGTGATGCTTGAAACAGCTTTTTTAGGGAAAGCTTTAAGTAAAACACAGGTCTACGAGTGATTTTCGCATGTCAAACGAGGGGAAATGTCACTTGAAGACCAACCAAGATCTGGCTGACCTTCCACAATTAGGAAAGACGAAAATCTTGAAAAAGTTCGCAATGCAATTTACGAAGATCGTCGTCGGACTATTGAAGAGATTTGTGAGTCTTGGGGGTTCTTGCCACCTTCCCATCTCACCTAATCTTTGCTCCGTGGGACTTTTTCTTGTTCCCACATATGAAAAGAGAACTCAAAGGAAAGCGATTTTGTACCGTGGAGGAAGTCAAAGAAAAAATTGCTGCAGTCCTTGGACAACGTTCCTCTTCAGCGATTCCAAAAATGTTTCCACCAGTGGGAAAATCGTTGGGAGAAGTGCATTCATTCACATGGAGAGGACTTTGAAGGAGATTAAAGTAAAAATGATTAAAACAATTTTTTTTTTCCAATTCCATTTATTTTAGGGTACCCCCTCGTACATACCCATTATTGTGCTTTCTCATTTTTTTTATTTTTAATAAATTTGCAAAAACCTCAAGTAAACTTTTTTCACGTTGTCATTATGGGGTGTTGTGTGTAGAATTCTGAGGAAAAAAATGAATTTAATCCATTTTGGAATAAGGCTGTAACATAACAAAATGTGGAAAAAGTGATGCGCTGTGAATACTTTCTGGATGCACTGTAGATGCATATTTTATAAAACCTACTTAACTTTTATCGACATTTATCTAACTCTACAGTATATTTATTTTTCTAGTATCAGAATGTAGTTTAAGTTAATTTGTTTTGGTTTCAATAGATGTATTTTTCATATTTTCGATTCTTGTTTTCTTTTTTTCACATCTTCGCGCCCACCTTTTTGTTACTTCACACCCTCCTAGGGGGGCCTGCCCCACAGTTTGAGAACCACGGCTGTAGACCCTGAATGTGATTAAGAAGTTGACAGAATGACTGAATCAATTCATCTAGTTACCATTACTCCCACATCCCAAAGATGCGTGAAGTGGTCACTCTATAAGCCCTGGTCTATAAGCTGATGACACACAGCTGTATTTATCAATAGCACCTGATGACCCCAAATCTCTTGATTCGCTAACACAATGTCTAACCTGTATCTCAGAATGGATGAATAGTAACTTTCTCAAATTAAATAAAGAAAAAACCGAAATCTTAGCCTCATTGTATCCATTATTGCCAATCACTATTAGAAATAAACTGGATGCATTAGGATTAAAAGTCAAATCGGAGGTAAAAAGCTTAGGGGTAACCGTTGATTGTAATCTGAATTTTAAATCGCATATTAATAAGATCACTAGGACAGCATTTTTTCACCTAAGGAACATAGCAAAAGTTAGACTTCTTACTGTATATCATCGAAAGATGCAGAGAAATTAGTTCATGCGTTTGTTTTCAGTCGACTAGATTACTGTAATGCACTCCTCTCAGGACTACCCAAAAAACACATCAATCGTTTGCAGTTAGTGCAGAATGCAGCTGCTAGAATCCTTACCAGGAAAAGAAAATCCGAGCACATCTCTCCAGTTTTGATGTCACTACACTGGTTACCTGTGTCATTCAGAATTGACTTTAAAATTCTGCTTATGGTTTATAAAGCTTTAAATAATCTCGCCCCGTCTTATATATCGGAATGTCTGACACCTTATATTCCAAATCGCAACCTCAGATCCTCAACTGAGTGTCTCCTTAGAATTCCAAGAGCAAAACTTAAAAGAAGTGGTGAGGCGGGTGGCCTTCTGCTGTTATGCACCTAAAATCTGGAATAGCCTGCCAGTAGGAATTCGCCAGGCTAATACAGTGGAGCACTTTAAAAAACTACTGAAAACACATTACTTTAACATGGCCTTCTCATAACTTCACTGTAATTTAATCCTGACACTCTGTATATCCAATTCATTATAATAACTATTTATTCAAAATTTGTACTAACCCCTACTCTCTCTTCTGTTTCCTTTTCCGGTGTCCTATTGGTGGTGGCTTGTGCCACCACCATCTACCCAAAGCACCATGATGTTCCAACAATGATGGATGGATTAAAAGCCAGAAGTCTGTATGACCATCAGCATCAAGTGACTCCGTGAGAACCCTAGCTACAAAGAGGACTATTTTATTTATGTTAGGTAGAATACCCAGAGGGGACTGGGCGGTCTCGTGGCCTGGAACCCCTACAGATTTTATTTTTTTCTCCAGCCTTCTGGAGTTATTTTTGTTTTTTCTGTCCACCCTGGCCATCGGACCTTACTCCTTTTTATGTTAACTAAGGTTGTCTTATTTTAATTTCTTTTTTGTCTTTTATTCTTCTTTTCTTCATTATGTAAAGCACTTTGAGCTACTTTTTGTATGAAAATGTGCTATATAAATAAATGTTGTTGTTGTTGTTGTTGTGGTGTGAACCAATGTGTGTGAGTAAGAGAGTGAGCGAGTGTGCCCCAGGTCAGACCAGCTAGGAAAGGCTGAGAAAATCTGTGAGCACATAATAGAAACATTTTTGATAAGTGAGAATTGTGACGCCAAGATTTGGCACTACAGAATATATTTGAACAAAATACTGCTAACTTGTAGTTGTGTAAGGAAGCAATCCATAAAATTAAAGTTATTTTCCTATAAAATGAGCCTTAAGCTACATTCATAATGCATTCATTCAGCTGTCAATATCTCTCTGTTATATAAAAAAATCTTGGGACGAGACAGGACATTTTCAGAGAGATAAATTCACGTCCCGCGAGATGAGACTTTGTAGCAAGAGATGAACTGAAAATCTAACAGGTCCAAGTGGGGGTGGAAATAAAAGACAAACAATAGAAGAAGAAAAGACAAAGAGTAGAAGACAAAGTAGAACGTCGTAAAGAGGTTCAAAAACGTTGGCACGATACACAGGCAGAACAGGTTAGTGATTGTGAAAGTACTAAAATTTTAAAGTCTCAAAAAACTGATAATAAAGATTGCATTAGCGCTAACAAATGGAAATTATTACTCAGTAAAAAAAAGGAACAGCGAAAAGAGATTGAATATATGGACATAGGTAATATGACAGAGCTACGAGAAGTTTAATTTCAAAGCAACCACAATTCGGTCAGGTTTATATTTATGATCACGGAGAAACGATGCAACATAGAATCGAAAGAGTTAAACGATTGAACAAACTAGAAATTCTACAGCCAATAATGGATACAAATCTATACATCCAAAAGTATCGCACTTCACACGAAATTTACCTGAAAAACACGGTCAAAGAAGTTTTCTTCGATTTCTGTATGAATCGGAAAGATCACGCTCACATATACTGTACAATAAAACAACATGTGACAAATTGTCAGCAATAACAGCTTCGAAAGACAGTGATATCAAAGACAGGGTTGATATTTGTGTTTACCCAAAAGCAAGCGGCAGATCCGGGAAATGACGAGCGTGTAGTGGGTTGGCGAGCTAAGCGAGCAGGGGGCAGAGCCCCCTAGTTATTAAATATTTTTATACTCTATGCAACTAAAAATGTTGTTATTCAGAGATTATCCAAAAAGATTTTACTTAAACTGTGATTTAAATTTACTTTCATAATCAGTTTACACAAAATCTTGTTTAAATAATTGGTTTTTGGTATCTCCTAAAATAACATAACATGTATACTGGCTTCAGGATCACAGGGAGCCAGAGAGTCTATCCTGAGTGAGGAAACCCACGCAGGACAGGGCGCCGGAGCCCACCGACACTTTCACACAATTCACATAACCAGCCTGTCTTTGGAGTACCAGGTGGAGAATCCACCTGGGAGAACGTAGGGAGAATGTGGACACTCCACAAAGACAATGACCGGGTGTACAATTTAAACTCGGAACCCTGGATCTGCCCAGCAGGTGAGCTGACCACTGCACTACCAGGCTACTCTAGATCTTAAAATTTTATCTTACATAGGGTTATTAAAAAAATTTTTTTTTTGCCCAGGAGTTAAAAATTAGAAATATTCTTCCACCTTTGCAACAGAAGAACCGTCCTATCACTTGGTGGAAACCACATTTGTTAAAGTGGATATCTACCAGAATTAAAATTGTTTGAAATAAGGGCATTTTTAAAATAACCCTGTTCAGTCCATTCACATATTTATCAATGTTATGAACCTTCTCAAGTGGCAAAATGGCAAAGTGATAGCTCTGCTGCCTTGTAACAATAAGACTAGGGTTCACGTTCCTGGATATTCCCTGCATGGAGTTTGCATGTTCTTCTCATGTATACGTGGTGCTCTCGTTTCCCCATACAAAGACATCTGAGTTAGGTGAATTAGCAATGCTAATGTGTCTGTGTGTGTGTGTTCATCCTGTCCAGGGATTCTTCCTGCCTTGTGTCTGGTGGATGCTGGGATGGGCTCCAGTTTGGATAAGTGGGTTTAGTAAATGGATAGATGGATGAGCCTTTTCTGCCCATAACAGAACTGGTAGGATGTCAGGGTCATGGACGTTAAAAACCCTTCTCTTTTTTTTTTCCATCCATCCATTATCCAACCCGCTATATCCTAACTACAGGGTCACGGTGATCTGCTGGAGCCAATCCCAGTCAACACAGGGCACAAGGCAGGAAACAAACCCCGGGCAGGGCGCCAGCCCACCGCAGTCTTTTTTTTTTTTTTAATTCTGCTTATCCGGTTCAATGACTCTGTGAAACAGTGAGCAGCACAGTCACCGGGCTGTAGTCAGGACAGGGTCCTAGTCCCAAATTCCAATGATCTAAAGGATAGGTTGGTTTGGACCCTAAATAGTCTCTGTGCGAGTGGGTGTACTCTGTGATGAAGGATGAAGCCTGTCCTACCATCTTCAGGCCCACAACTGAACTCTAGATGTGGTGCCAGGCTATTCCAGAAAAAGCAAGTTTAGGGTCACTAAATAATTTAACACGCATGTCTAGACTGAAGAAGGAAAACCAAACACACATGCCGAGTAAGTTCAAAGTTCACACTACGTGCAGTAACAAGGCCAAGATTCAAACCTGAGACTCTTCATCGGTGAGGCAGCAACACTATCTACTGTGCCACCACACCATCCCAGAGGTAAAAATATTCAAAGTTATCTGTAGAAACAGCATAGTACTGCAGTGACTTGTCAGTCAACCCCAGTGGTTCAAACTGAAGGCTCAGCTCCTGCTCGTTTCATATCTCTACGGTTTTCTCTGGTTGCTTGGCTATTTCTTCCACATCTCAATGGTGTGCAGTTTAGGTTAACGTATGAAAGTGGTCAGGTGTGTGTGACTGTATATCAGAGCAGACGCTGCAATGGACTGGTGTCCTGGAAAGGGCTGGATTCTACCTCAAACCTAAATGTAACATAACACGGTATTGTCAAAGCCACTTAACCCAAGTCAGGGTGGCATCAGGCACAAGGCAGGAGCCAGCATTTGACAACACTGGTTTGTATTCCATTTATCCATTCATTATCAGAACCTTTTAACACATGCTTGTATGGAGATCAAGCATATTTCAGTCTATGAGGCATAAGCGAGTCCTCTAAATCCTTCTCATAAGGTGGATTTTCAATTTTCAGACCTCCATTGTGTATACTCAGATGTTAGAGTTGAATACACAATGAGAGCTCTGAAAATGGAGAGTCCACCTTATGAGAAGGATTCAGGAGTCGCAGTGGACTCTAAGCTATCGACTTTCTGACAGTGTTCATAAGCCATTAAGAAGGGTAACAGAATGTCAGGTTATATAGTGCCTTGATGTGTGGAGTACAAGTCACAGGAGGTTCTGCTCAAGCTTTATAACACACTGGTGAGGCCTCATCTGGAGTCCTGTGTGCAGTTTGGGTCTCCAGGCTACAAAAAGGACCAAACAGCACTAGAAAAGGTCCAGAGAAGAGCAACAGGGCTGAGTCCAGGGCAACAGGGGATGAGTTATAGGGAAAGATTAAAAGAGCTGAGCCTTTACAGAGATTAAGAGGAGACCTGATTGAAGTGTTTAAAATTATAAAGGGAATTAGTCCAGTGAACACAGTTGGAAACTTGGAGTGAGTGACCAAGTAGTGTGGTAGAAAGCAGGACTTTAGGGACTTTCAAACCTCAACTTGATGTTATTTTAGATGAATTACAGTGGATTGGACCAGCGAGCTTTGGTGGGTTGAATAGCCTGATCTCATCAAACTTTTGCTAATGTCCTAATGCTCTTAACCTTGGGTAGAATGTCAAAGCCTGCAGCACCCACTCTTGTGCCCGACCGTTTTCACTTACTCTACTCTACTCTTCACTTACCTAAACCTAACCCTAACCTGTGTGTGCAAATATCATTCAAAATTAGAACAATCTACACGAGAACAGGTCATCCATACGGGGCTTTTTAAAGTTCAAAATTTCTGAACATTTAAGAAAATTTCCAGACTTTTTCCCAGAAATCTTGGAGTGATGAGTGATGAGCATGCAGAATAGTGTCACCAGGACATTTCTGTAATGGCACCCGGAGTCCCCTGTGGCCCACTGTTGAACCCTTAAGACAATTGGCCAAGTACAGCAGTAAATTGTACATTTCTACTTTTAAGGTGAGACGCTCTCAGTATGTATATACATTATACTGTAGTGTAAATAGACATTTATTATAAAATTGAATTGTGTGATACATGATGAAGCAAGTCTGATATAACATTTGAATTTAGAATGTAAATACAGTAAAATTCACCTATATTAATTCATGTGACAAAAAAAAAGTTACATTTTGATACCTAATGTTATCATTTGGTTTTAACATAGGGAGTAGGAAATGAAATATATAAAAGTTTTACAGTTTGAAAGCATTTGACAAAAATAGATAATATTTGCTCATAATATGTAAAATAATAAAAACCCAAAAATGTCATAATCCAGGAGCATTTAGACTGACATGTAAAATTTAAATAATTAATTTGTCATAAAATTATTATAAATGTCAAGTTGATTTTAGGCACCTGTAACAATTTACTTTAAACTTAGTTTTTTCGTCCCAGTTCTAAGCCTACGAAATTTTGAAAAGGCCTCCTAGTCAGGACTGAACTCCACTGCCCTCTTGTGGTAAATACTGTTTTACACACTCACCTTTTTAGTTCTCAGGAAATCCAGCATAGAAGTGTGCTTTGAAAATCCTGGAAATCCTGCTCCATAGGGGGCCACCGGTCGCTGTGTCCCACCACAATGTGACCTACAGATCCCCACGTCCACACTGACTGGACTGCCAGAGATGTCTGTATAAAGAGGAAGGAAAACGTAGATGTGAAGGAGCTCAGGAGTTACTTCCATTAACCCAGTGGTCTCAAACTCCAGTCCTGGAGGGCCGCAGTGGCCACAGGTTATCATTCTAACCCTGTTCTTAACTGGTGACCAGTTTTTTCTGCTAATTAACTCCTTTTCCTTCATTTTAATTGAATTGCTTTTTAAGATTTCTTCCCCTGACCGTTCTTCTGCTTCATTTCTTTCCTTAAATGGCACCCAAACATGAAGTGAATGAGCCCACAGAAGACCAGCTAAGTCAGGGCCTTCAACTCCAACCAGTTGCTTAATGAGGCTCTGATTCTTGTCGTTAATTTAACTCGTTCTTTAATTCCATGGCTTGTTGTTGCTCTCATTTACATTTACATTTACATTTACATCATTTAGCAGACGCTCTTATCCAGAGCGACTTACAACAGTGTTTGTTAGTTTTTTTCGCATACCCCTTGGGGTCAGAGCGCAGGGTCAGCCATTGTACAGAGCCCCCTGGAGCAATTACAGGTTAAGGGCCTTGCTCAAGGGCCCAGCAGAGTAGGATCTCTTTTGGCACTGACGGGGATTCGAACCAGCAACCTTCGGGATACCAGCATAGATCCTTAGCCTCAGAGCCACCACTCCGCCACTCTCGTTGTGCATTAGCAGGCATTTCCAAAATTATTGATGGTTCTCTTTTCTAAGAGCACACTGTTAAAATGTTCTCATTTTGTATCTCATTATTGTTTGGCTGCTAATTAAGTGAAAAAAAGAAACAATTAAGGGGTCGGAGTCTTCAAGAGGAAATCAATTAAAATGAATTCAAAAGCACAAACAGGACACCCATTAAGAAAAGGGTTAGAATGAAAACCTGCAGCCACAGCGGCCCTCCAGGACCGGAGTTTGAGACCACTTCATTAATTGGCGACCATGGCATTTTTAATAGAAGTTTGGAGCCCAAGTCAAGCACTGAAAATGCAGTTCTTGGTAGGATTATTACACCTTTCTGTTTTCTATTCTAGATGTGGATGTAGAAATTAAAGCCCAAGGTCGCTGTTTTGCTGGATGTAATTGGTAAGAGAATGGAGACTTTTAAGCCAATTTAAAGCAATTCATGGTTGCAGGGAGCCGGAGCCCATCTTGGCAGGTCTGGATACAAGGCAGGAAAAAACATTGGATATGGTGTTGGTTCATCCCACAGTGGGCCAATTTACCTGACACGTACATCTCTGTGGATGTGTGAGGAAAACTGGAATATCTGCCCGAAATCTGACACAGACTTAGGGAGAAACACCATACAGATGATGGCAGGGATGCAGAATTTGATCCAGAACACTGGAACCACATAAGAAATTAAAGAAGCGAGAGGAGACCATTCAGTCCCATTGTCGCTCATTGGTTTAGTTGATAGCTGAGCTGTCCCAACAGCTCATTCAGATACTTCTTAAAGTTTGTTCAGACTTCTATTTAAACGTCACATCTCGTTAGTCTGTTCCAGATTTCCACAACTCTTTGCATGAAGCAGTGCTTCCTGGTTTCAATCCTAAATGCTCTTCCCGTCAATCTCCACTGGTGTCCTCGATGACGCTAGGAGAAAGGCCCTCACACCACCACACTACAATTATTCTCCATGTCTGATGGAGCCAATTAGTTCAGTATCCTAATAACCAATCAGTACTTCATGAGTACCAATGAAATGGTTCGTGTGTGAAGAATATCAGGGGCACTAACATACATTTACAGACATCGACATACTGAATTATGGGACCTGGGCAAGCAAACGTCCAACGTCACCCTTGAAATTCCTCATCACCCTTATTTATCTTACCTTGGCCGACATAAAAGAAATGGCTCTGGCGTTTACAACAGCCGCGCTCTGTGAAAAGGTTCCTCCGGGGTGACTGTCTGTTAAGCACGCCAGCAACTGGGAAAAAAAGAAAACAAAGAAAGGTTCTTGCCATGCATTTTCACTAATATTGTTTCACTTTGCCTAGTAATGTGTTTTCAAATAACTGATACATACAGATAATAATAATAATAAAGTACTAAGGTTTATATGTCCAGTCCCTCTGAACAATCTGATTGCGAGACAAGCAAGTGTGTGAGATGCACACGGAGGAGTAAAGGGACACGCTCAGATAGCTGCCTTCAAAGGCAGAACGTATAAAGCTGGACAGGTGGCCAGAAAGGCCCCTCAAAAGAAGGTGGCAGAGTCTGAGAAGCGGGCTTTATGGGAACGCGATCAAAGAGAGGGAGCTCCGGCGAAGAGACGTTACTAAAGGTGGAGGAGACAGAAAGTTTAAAACCTTGAAAAATGATCTGAGAAGAAGGGTTTATGGGAACGCTCACGAGAGGAGGGGCGCTGGTGAAGACACTTTAGCAAAGGCACACTCATCAGAGAGTCGCCTTCCAAGATGGACAGTATAAAAAGGAAGGGAGAAAGGCGCCTTAAAAATAGTGAGAGTCTGAGAAGTAGGCCTTACAGGAACAGTGGATCAAGATGGTGACTTTAAAATGAGTTCATCATGAACACGGGGACACAGAAACTTCCATCCATCCATCCATTATCCAACCCGCTATATCCTAACTACAGGGTCACGGGGGTCTGCTGGAGCCAATCCCAGCCAACACAGGGTGCAAGACAGGAAACAAACCCCGGGCAGGGCGTCAGCCCACCGCAGACACAGAAACTTGTGAAGGGTAAATTTCACACCAACATTAGGAAGTTTTTCTTTACACAATGAGAAGATTTAGAAGTCGTAGTGGACTCAGCACTATCAGCTACCAGACGGTGTTCGGAAGCCATTAAGAAGGCTAACAGAATGTCAGGTTATATAGTGCCTTGATGTGTGGAGTACAAGTCACAGGAGGATCTGCTCAGGCTTTATAACACACTGGTGAGGCCTCATCTGGAGTCCTGTGTGCAGTTTGGGTCTCCAGGCTACAAAAAGGACATAACAGCACAAGAAAAGGTCCAGAGAAGAGCAACAGGGCTGAGTCCAGGGCTACAGGGGTTGAGTTATGAGGAAAGATTAAAAGAGTTACAGTGATGAAGAGGAGACACGACTGGTGTTTAACATTATGAAGGAAATTAGACCAGTGGATCGAGACAGTGACTTTAAAATGCATTCATCAAGAACATGGGGACACAGTTGGAAATTTGTGAAGGGTAAATGTCACACCAACATTAGGAAGTTTTTCTTTACACAAAGAACGACAGACACTTGGAATAAGAAACCAAGTAGTGTGGTAGACAGGAGGACTTTAGGGACTCTCAAAGCTGTCTATTTTAGAAGAATTAAATGGATAGGCCTAATAAGCTTTGTTGTGCTCAAAGGTCTGTTCTCGTCCAGATTGTTCTAATGTTCTAATAGATAGATTGAGATTTTAATTGGCACCCAGAGATACGTTTGGTTCACCAAATAAAAGAATATTTTTATATTACAACCATTAAGGTGAGTTAGGCATTCGCTGAGGGTGCAGATCATAAGGAGGGGAGCCCAGCTGCGTGGGTTAGCTACCAAACAGTCAGTTGCTGCACTAATAAGCTTGGCCTTGGGCTCAAAATCACCCCCCACCAGCACTGATTACATCAACAACAACCTCCCACTTAAATGCACACCAGAATGACTAAAAGAAAAGAAAAGTAAAAAAAGAAAAGAAAAACCTCTGAGTTGACTACAGTTAAAAGGAGAGGTCCCAGTCCTAGTGAAGCACTACAAAAGCTTATTGTTGTCGGTTTAAAGGCGCCCCAGTCACGTTTACTTACACACTTCTGTTAAATAATTTTACTGGATGAAAGTACTTAATGGTAGTAAATATAAAAATATTTATCATGGAAAATCTGCAATTTTGTATCAAAGTGTTAAGACCAAACAATTCAGCAGGTCTGGACTCAGAAACAAAACCTTCTCAAACTCTTCT
The DNA here is from genome assembly GCF_900747795.2 of Erpetoichthys calabaricus. NCBI lineage: Eukaryota > Metazoa > Chordata > Cladistia > Polypteriformes > Polypteridae > Erpetoichthys > Erpetoichthys calabaricus. Next base: position 149,460,432 of record NC_041405.2, on the reverse strand, counting down.
CATTCAGGTGAGCCTCACGGGAGTTGTGCCAGTCCACCGCAGGGCCCCCCATTCATGCACACGTACCCTGAGCCAATTTAAAATGTTCATTTCAGTCAACTGTGGAGCTTGGAGGGAGAAAGTCCACATTGGCATGGAGTGAACACGCAAACTTTACACTGACAGTGCTTGGCTCACAATTAGTACCCGGGACCCTGGAGCTGTGAGACAGCGGCAGTAATCACCATGCTGCCCAGAAGAAACATTAATAGTTATTAACTAAATTTAGTAAAGCCCTGAAGGTATGAGATAATGGAGCCAAGCTGAAGAAAGTGTTAAAATTAGCAATGCAAGAGTAACACCATCACAACTTTTAACAGACATAAAGTAACTGAGCCAAAAAAAATGTTATCAGCCTTTACACATCAGATAAGAGCTCAAGAAATTCAACAGATGAAAAAGAAGTCCAATAGTTTAGCTAACAATGTCATCGTTAGGAAAAGGACCAACACAAATCAAGAAACGGAAATGAGAGGCAAGCTGAAGAACAATCAACTTAAACGGTTTACAAGCTGGAGCAGACTTGAGGAAGGCGCTAAACAACCTAGATGTGTGTGTGTGTGTAAGAATTTTCCTTTGAATGCCAAACATTGGACAACTTGGGCTGAAAATTACAAATATGCTCCATCTAGTGAGGACCTCTCAGGCCTCGGAGGAGTCTGGATCGCCATCTTGCCGCGCACACAGCAAGCACCCTGAATTACAGTGAAAACAGTAACCAGAGATTCGAATGACTCCTCGAGGGAGGACTCCTTCCCGAGTCTGCTGAGACAGAGTGACAATGACCCAGAGAGCTTCAGGGTTCTTCACTGCTGAACCGCACAATGGAGAAAAAGGTATAAGCAGAAAATGGCAACAGCGTAGCAGCATAAAAATCAGATACTTACAGGCGAGGTTGAAGCACCAAAAGAAAGCAAGGCAAGAAGAGAAGATGTCCATAGCAAAGACCCTGCGTGCTTCTCTGAAGGTGCTGAATGGCCTTCGGCTGAGGGCCCCCTTGACTCTTAAATACCGCCCGCCCCTCTTGTATATTGATTCCAAATGTTCCTGGATAAACCTGATAATCACTGCAGTAGTTCAAAGCCAAAGCACTAATCACATTTCCATACTGGGCGCTCTGCACTTTTCAAAGTTTCAATGGAGTCCACATCAAAGGCCTCTTTGCCCTAAGCACCGGGTTGGCACCTCGGCTCACTAAATCCCTTGTTGTCCTTTACGCCTCCTCGGCTGGACTCGTTTACTTAGAGGCCCCATTCGGCCTTAATTAACTGCTTTACTGGCTAAGCGCTTATGATTTCCAGGGGAGAAGGGACACTTGAGACCTGAATTTTGCACCTTACATAGAGGAGATAAACTTTTTAGCACCCAGGTTTAAAACAAAACCTGTCCAGGCCAAACAAAGGAGGGCAGTGGGGTGCCGGGACGGAAGAAAAACACTCATGCTCTCCGAGTTGTTTATTCAGGATGGCAACAAATGGCAGCCTCCTACAGACTGGCAATTATTGTTAATAATGAAGTATGACTGGTAATTGGAAATGAAAGAAAAACAACTACACCAGTCTGGTCAGATCTTTAAGGAGCTCACACGTTAAGACTTTGAATAGCTCATCGTCAGAATATAAGAAATAGTAATAGAATCACATAAGGACGCACACATGCACAACCAGCAGGACTGGCCACTTTGATAAAGGATTTGGGTTTCTAGTATTGACTCTCTCCACCTTATAATAAGGGAAGAACTCATTAAATTGACGTCTCATAGTGAATAATAATTTTATACAGTGCCTCCTGGCAAATAAGGGGCTGTAAAATATTCTTTATATAGTGTCTCATGGTGAATAATGCTATAAATGTATTGAAAGCTTTGTAATTCGTGAACTGCTGGTATAAGCACAAATGAGGTATATTACTCAGAAATTTTGTGTTTTTTATTATTTTGCTGTTTAATTATTGTATAGATTAATAAATATAAAGTGGTTCAGTGCTTAGCTATGCTGCCTTATATTTCTATTAGACTGAGCTCAGTTCCTGGACAGTCTACACTCAGTCCCCTACATGTGTGTGTAATTTGGCTTTCTTTAACATCCCAAAGATGTGCAAGTTAAGCTGATTAGGAACTTTAAGATGGCCTGGTGTGCTGTACGTTATCACAGCCTGTAATGGACTGGATTTCTCTTCCTGCCTTGCACCTAATGCTGCTCTGGCCCTGGATATGCGCATGTGACTGAATTTGTGGCGTGATTGAGACCTGCAGGGGACTGGCACCCTGTTTCCTGCCCTGTGCCAAGTGCTGTTGTGATAGAGTCAGTCATATCCTAACACAGGGTCACGGGGGTCCGCTGGAGCCAATCCCAAGGCAGGAACAAATCCCAGGACACACACACACACACACACACCAAGCACACACTAGGGACACTTAGGATCGAGGGTTGCTGCTAATGTTAATTTTCTATGTAATAACTTTGACAATGAATGCATTCACTGATGAACTTGCTAGAATATCTCTTGATGTCCATCCATCTATTATCCAACCCGCTATATCCTAACTGCTGGAGCCAATCCCAGCCAACACAGGGTGCAAGGCAGGATACAAACTCCCGGGCAGGGCACCAGCCCACCGCAGGGCACACACACCAAGCACACACTGGGGACAATTTAGGATCACCAATGCACCTAACCTGCATGTCTTTGGACTGTGGAAGGAAACCCACGCAGACACGGGGAGAACATGCAAATTCCACGCAGGGAGGACCCGGGAAGCGAACCCAGGACTCCTTCCCGCGAGGCAGCAGTGCTATCATTGCGCCACCATGCCGCCATGCCAACCCTCAACTGCATTAACAATGGTATAGACTTTGGAATAAGTGGGGCTGAAAATTTGTGAATAAATGAATGGATAATGGATGTTATTATGTTTCTAGCTTTCATTGTGCTGTTCACAAGTCACCTGATATTTCACTCTTCAGTTAGCTAATCTCTCATCTGTGCATAACGCCCAAAAAACAAAATTTGAATTCCAATTGCATCCTTGTGTGTTGGTGGTACTGTGGTTAGCCATGCTGCTTCACAAAATCAAGGGTCCAATGTCTATTCCCAGTCCAGTCTGAATGGACTTTCCTCTGGGAATGCTGGATTTCATCTCTCCCCTCCAAGAGATGCAAGTTATATTTATTCTGACTCTGAACTAGCTCTGTAAGGGAGTACAGGGAGACAGGGGCCTGGAGACTACAGCCTATCCCTGAAGCTGAAACCAGCATTGCAAGTGGCACAAGTTGTAGGGCACACACCCATATCCACCTACAACATGTTTGATTAGAACTGCCAGTTACCACAATGCAACGGGCTTTTTAGGAAGTGGGTGAAAAACTGGAGGGCCCAGAGAAAAAGTGACACAAGAAAAAACTTGGGAGACAACACTCAGACAGTAACTAGGATGGGATAAGATCTCAGGACTGTTGTGCTCTTGTGGCTATTTGGATAGATAGATAGATAGATAGATAGATAGATAGATAGATAGATAGATAGATAGATAGATAGATAGATAGATAGATAGATAGATAGATAGATAGATAGGCAGTGTGTGTAGTGCTACAAGTGGGCAAAATGAATATCAACTATAAATGCAAGATGGGAGCTGCTGTTCTAGGAAGGAAACTGCCTCTGAAAAGGATATAGGGGTTTATGTTGACATAATGTTCTTCATTGTTGAAGCAATGTGAGCAAGCAAAAAAAAAAACACACAATTAAAATGTTAGGCTATACCGTTAAAAACTGCTGAATATAAACAGAGGAATGTTGTGCTCAGATTAATACGGCATACAATAATATATTGCACAAGTGCTACCGCATCTGAAGTGTTGTGTGCAGTTCTGGTCACCAAGCTACAAAAAAGACATAACAGCACTTGAAGCTGTGCACAAGAGAGCAAATGAGAGTATCTGAGGTCTTAAGGACATGTTCTACTGTGACAGACTTTCAAAATAGGGACCTAGTCCAGGTCTTTAAAATGCTCAAAGAGATTGGTAAAGTAAATTCTGCCAAATTCTTTTAAATAAATTGTGAATCACATACTTGAGGACACCAGTGAAAATTAAGGGGGGAGCATTTAGAACTGAAGCATAGAAGCACGTCTTTACACAAAGAATTACGGAAATCTGTATCAAACTACCAAGACATGTAGTAGAAGCAGAAACCTAAGAATCTAAAAGAGACATTGGGACAGCTTTGCTATCAGCTAAACAAATGAGCTTAAGAGACTGAATGGTCTTCTCTCATTTGTCAAATGTCTTGCATTTTATAAAACAGATTGATAGATGTAAAATACAATGTATTACAGATAGATAGATACTTTATTGTTCTCAATGGAAAGTTGACCTTTTACAGAAACTGAATTTACTTACCTTCACTGAAACATCTTCTCCTATCAATTTCTTGATAATTTGGTGTTCTCATTTTAAGTATGTATAATATGTACGTGTGTGTGCGCACCATATATACTAATATATATATATATATATATATATATATATATATATATATATATATATATAGTACCTATCTATGTATGTATATATATATATATATATATATATATATAGATAGATAGATAGATAGATAGATAGATAGATAGATAGATAGATAGATAGATAGATAGATAGATAGATACTTGTAGATATGGCACACTCCTCAAAAATAAACACCTTTCACCATATAGTCACATTAAACATGTAACATGTCAAAACTGTTCAGGAATTGTTCCTTATGATTCATTAAAGGAATTATTTTTTGTTCTTAATAAGTGATAATTTTCTTCATGTAAAATGATCCCCTTCTGATGTTGATCTTCATCTCCATATATTTCAGAATACCGATGATTGTTTTAAAAGTTGTCTAATAAGAAAAAAAGTATGTTAAAATAAAAACACATCCTTTTGGTTCAAAATTAGTAATGTGAGTTCAAATGAATTCCAATATATTTTATAATTATGAGGCTGTGTCATTCAGATACATCATATAGATAGATAGATAGATAGATAGATAGATAGATAGATAGATAGATAGATAGATAGATAGATAGATAGATAGATATTGATGTATAACAGCAACAACAATCATCATCATCATCATAATGGTTGTTGCTATTAATGACAAAATCAACCTACATCATATAGTACATTTGGCTGAATATGATGAGAGATTATGAGATTAAAAAGTTAAACAGAAAACAATTTAAATATTAATTATTATGAGGTAGAATTAATACAAGAGTTTCTTTTGAAGGTAACTTACAGGTTCTAAACGATTAAACCGGCCAGGTAGGCCTTTCCCATTGTTTCTCGTAATGACGTTCCTTTTCAAATTTTCAGTAACTTTTCAAAACTGACCTCCTCATTGAAGCTTTAGAAAGTCTGCAGTGGGCTGACTCCCACATCTGTATGCAGGGTCTTCCCCAGCCTTTTGTTTTGACCTTTTTGTTGAAGAATAGCTGGCCGTCTCTTAGCACGAGGCTCCCCAGTGGCAGACAGCACCAGAGATGTCTGTGGATTGAATATTTGTCACCTTTGAAGTCTACCTTATTCTGACTGTTGTCAATCGCCTGTTTTCACATTCAGGGCTCAGCTAACTTCAAAGTCTTCTAAACATTCTTTCAAAAAAAAACAAAAAAAAAACATTAACACCCCACTCTTCAGTGGTCTCTTATTCTTTGTTGGGAAATCTAAAATGGAGTGGCCAAAATTTCCTTATTAGATACATTATTTTTAAAGTATTCATTTGAAAACAACACAGACTACATAACATTACATAACATAGCATTCTAAAATCCTTTAAATACAATTTGTAGTCTAGAAACTGTCACTGAAGCTTTAGATGAAAGGCACGAAACAGCCCTGAATAGGAAGAGAAGTCCATCTCAGGGTCCAAACTACATAATGATAACTTAAAAATAGTCTACAAATAATAATAACAATAGATAGATAGATGTGAAACATACCATATAATAGATAAATAGATGTGAAAGGTACTATATAATGGATAGATAGATAGATAGATAGATAGATAGATAGATAGATAGATAGATAGATAGATAGATAGATAGATAGATATGAAAAGCACTACAGTATATGATAGATAGATAGAAAAAGACAGATGTGAAAGGTACTATATAATAGATAGATAGACAGATAGATAGATAAATATGAAAGGCACTGTATAGCAGATACTGTAGATAGATAGAAATGTATTTATCCCAAGGGGGAAATTAGGCTTTTTACTGAAATTCTTTAAATTAATAAATACACATACTTTGGTCTGAACACACAAAAGAATGCAAGAAAATTAAAAAGAAAAAAAACTTCTGACTTGGCAGTCCCCATCCCAGTGAGGTGCTATAGAGGCATATTACAGCTGTTATAAAGGAGCCCTCACTGTGTTTTCTGACCCACTTCTCCTGAAAGATTCATTAGCTGAAAGTCCTCAGTGTTGGTGTGTCACAGTGAGGATGTGCAGCGTTGTTCATAATGGTGGTCAGTTTTGTCTTCATTCTGTTCTTCGCTATGACCTCCAGGGGGTCCAGAGTCCATCCTATAACTACCCTTTTAATTAGCTTGTTGATTTGGTGGACCTCTCTTGAAGTGATGTTACCAGCCCAGCACACCACACTGGTCATCACAGAGTTGTAGAAGATGTGAAGGATGTCACTTCCCACAGTAAAGGAACACAGTCTCCTAAGGAGGAGAGTCTGCTCTGCCCCTTCTTCTCTAGTTTCTCTGTATCCCGAGACCAGTCCAGCCTGTCATTAATGAGGACCCCCAAGTACTTATAAGAGTGGGCCACCTCTACATCAACTCCAGACATGGAAACTCAATTAAGCAGTTCCTTGGTTTTGCTGATATTCAGCAGCAGACAATTCTCAAAAGGCTCCCCTTGACTGATCTCCTCTGTCTCATCTCCCTTCTCAATACACCCTACAAGTGTAAAATCATCTGAGAATTTCTGCAGGTGACATGACCTGCTGTTTTATATGCAGAGATGTTCCATGTTGATTAACATATGCAAGTAAGAATGCGCTCCCTGCATGGAGTTTGCATATTCTCCCTCCGTGTCTGTGTGGTTTTCCTTGAGGTGCTCCAGTTTCCTCCCACAGACCACAGAAATGCAGGTTAGGTGGATTGGCGTCTCTAAATTGGCCCTGATAATGTGTGTGTGTTCACTCTGCATTGGGCTGTTACCCTGTTGCTTGCTGGGATAGGTGATGGATGGATGAATGGATGTACTGTAAATATATTTTACTGTGTGTATATATATTGTGATGAAAATAGTACTCCACAACAACAAAAAAGAGTTGGGGACTGTCCCCGTATAATGTCCAAAGGACAAGGAATGCAAAAAAGCCAGAAATGTGATTAAATTACTTTACAGTCATTCAACAACATACATCGGAAAAAATGGCATTTTTATACAGAGTAAAAATGGTGGACAGAAGTGAGTTGGCAGGAGATGACATCATGGCTGTCAGATGGAAGTAATGTCATCTTTGGAAGCCAGAAGTGATGTGGTACTGGAAGTGAGGTCATTGGGGAGGCACCGGAAGTGGCGTCATGGCGAGGGGGCCAAAAGTGACCAGGGGCCTCATGCATAACGCCAAACGTAGAATTCGCACTATAACATGACGTAAGCACAAAAGCGGAAATGTGCTTACGCACAAAAAAATCCAGATGCATAAATCTGTGCGAACGCCAATTTCCACGTTCTTCCGCTCCATAAATCCCGGTCAGCGTGAAAAGTAACGCACGTGCACACGCCTGCTGTCCCGCCCCAACTCCTCCCAGAATTACGCCTCTTTGAATATGCAAATCAATACAAATATCCCTTAAGCTCAGCGTTCTGTGAAAAGACAATGGCAAAAGCACAGGGGGAATAGAAGAATTTCAGAGAATACCAAGTGGAGGCAAAGAAAAACGTACTATTTGTTGGTTTGAACAGTGGTATAAACAACAAAAGGAAATTGATCGAGTGACATAGTGGCGGAGAAACTCGAAAGCTCAAGTTCACAAAGTCACACAGTGCCCAAAATAAAAAAGAAGTTGTCAGAGATCAAAGTCGCCGTGAAAAGGTGAGTCGTAGCTCACCATCTGTCATATGAAAGCTTATTAGGGTACAGAGAAAAGAAAATAGGCACACAGTGGGGAAAAAAGCACAAAATGTCAACTTTAATCTCTAAATTACCACAATAATCACATAGTTTATTTTGTCATTAAAGTAGAACATCATAAACTTCATCCTAAATTGTTTAATTTACTAGTTTCTCAAATCCCATCGTAACTAAAGTAGCACATTAAATGCTTTGTTTTGTATTTGATCTTCTATGTGCTCTGTGTGTGTGAATCACTATGTGCTTCTTAAACAGGCTTTCTCTTCCTCCAACATGACACAGAATCCATTACATTCATAATATTACAGCTCTCTGAATAATTAAAATACTGAGAAGTATATGTGACATCATTTTCATGATGATAGGAATTAAAGCATGTTATCAAATGGTGGCACAGTGATTGTTCATGCCTCACGCAGGATGCTTGCTGCACTGTGCACGACCTTCGATGAAATAATTTATTGTAGCAGTACTGTCTCTTTCAAATGTACTAACCTTCAATTCCTGTCCTTCCTTTTCTTTCTCCAAATACCCAATTGCCACACAATCAGCTCTGTAATAGACGTTAAGCCATCTGTAAGCTTAGAACGCTGATTCTTCAAAACTTTTAAGGAACATTGAAATATCTTTGTAGCACGTGTTTAATTATTCTATCCATCTATCCTTCCAGTGTCGCGCCAGATCCTTGCTAGCGCTGCGGCACCGTGTAGTTAAAGTTAAAGTTTTATCTGTATAATATAATAAACATATTTTGCTGCATTTCATCTTAAAAATGATATTGTCATCATATGTAAATACGCGCTTTATAAAGTTGCTCAGGTTTTGCAATATTAGATAGATAGATAGATAGATAGATACTTTATTAATCCCAATGGGAAATTCACATTCTTCAGCAGCAGCATACTGATACAATAAATAATATTAAATTAAAGAATGATAATAACTGTATCGCAAGTTTACAGTGAGGTAATTGTACTTATAAGTACAAACAGTTCTACAAGGAGCACTTGATGGAGTGATTGAGTGCGTTTAGAGTTCTTGGGATGAAACTGTTTCTGAACCACAAGGTCCATACAGGAAAGGCTCTGAAGCGTTTGTCGTGTGAGAGCAGTTCAATAGACAGCATGGCTGAGGCAGCGTGTGCTTGACGCTGTATACCGATAATCCTCTTTCTGATAAGCTGCTCCGAGTGGTGCAGTGACAGTAATATGGAAAAAGATGATCCGATGTGTCAACCCCTAACAGGAGCAGCTGAAAGAAGAAGAAGAAGAAGGTGCAGTGAGAGTAACAACGCTAAAGCATTTATGGTATTTGGAATAGTTTGACCATTCCGTGGACCATTATATTGTTACAGGTTAATTACAATCAGATGCATTAAACTAATAAACAATATGCAGTTAATTTCAGTGTATTTATAAAGCCGCGTCAGGGATGTGGATCTAAAAAAGAAAGGAAAACCACACAGGAACAGTAGCACTGGTTTGACTCTGGGTGCCACCAGTCTGTAAAACCGAGCAGAGAACTTGTGTATGACAGGGTATGAGCTAGCATGGAAATGTGCGTGGCTTTATGCCAAGTTTAGGTTTTATACATCGCTATTTGAACGTGGAAATGTTCTTACGCAACATTTTTGTGCGTATGCACCGTTTATACATGAGGCCCCTGGTTCTTGGGAGTCAGAGGAGGAAGTGATGGTTGGATGCCATCTTGGCATCCTGGAAGTATGGAAGGTACTTTGTATTTCTTCTTTTTCTCTGATGAGAGAGGTGCCTTGCGCCCTGTGCTGCCTGGGAATGGCTCCAGCAGAACCCCGTGACCCTGTTGGATAATGGATGGATGGATGGAGAGAGAGAGAGGTTTTAGTACCGTATATCAACCCCTTGTCTCACGATATTTCACTCACCTCCGGGCTTGTCGACTGCTTCCTAAGCGCGTGTGTGACAATATATATATATATCGATATATATATATATATATATATATATATATATATATATATGTTCACGGCATTCGTAGTCTGTGTCACAATCTGATTATATGGGTGGTTACCTACCAGGTAACGCTTGTGGTTGGCCAGCAATCTGCTAACATCCGCCACGGTGCCCTCAGTTTGTGAGGAGCAGATCATAGAATGGTTGAAATAGTTTTACTGTCAAATAAATGCAAAGAGTACACGACACGTGTTTCGCCCTCATTCTGGGCTCATCAGGTGTACACACTCCACTGCACGAACCACACTCCGTGGCGCAACGTTAGTGGCATCGCCTCTGACGCTGACGTCCGAGGTTCGATTCCCGAGAGGGAGTGCAGTGGAAAAAACAGACCCCGACTTATACGCCCGTTCAAAAATATGACACTTCATTTTTTTTTTTTTTTTTTTTTACATCTTCTTGCTTTTTCCAATCTCGCATTTTGTTGCAGCAGCACAGTTACCAATTTCTTTCACCAATTCAATGACTTTTAATTTAATACCAGCTTCTTATTTTCTTCTGATTAAGGTATTTGTAATAATGTTTAGCATGAAATGCACTATATAAGAGAAAAAATAAAGCTCTTTATAATGATACTCAACTTGAAAGACACTATCTAAAAGAAAGAAGCTCTTCATTTAATACTCAATGTGAAAGTCACACTGTATAAGAAAGAAAGAAAGCATGCACACACAAACTCATTTTTAAGGATCACTAAAAGTGGTGCAGTCGTTAGACTTCTGTGGATGCCCACTGTCAGACCGCCAGACCTGTTTCCAGCTCTGGTACGACTCGCTCGACTCACAAAGGCCCGACTTATACGCCCGTTAAAAAATACAACACCTAATCTTCTTGCCTCCTCCAATCTCGTATCAGTTTCTCAGACACATTGAATTTTGTTGCAGCAGCCCAGTTACCATTTTCTTTCGCCACTTCAATGACTTTTCATTTAAAACCAGCTTCATATTTTCTTTTGATCGAACGCTCCATCGTAGATAATGGATGCTCTACGATAAAGGTGTACGAGGGTGTGAGGTACAAAAAACACAAAACAGTGCAAACGTCTCTTCGGAATAGTTCAGGTATTACCGTGTGGTCACGTAGGCACAATACATAGAAAACAAAAGGCCGTGCGCTCCGTGGTTACTCTCTCAGGTGGGCATTAGCATATCATAATCTCATGGACCAATAGCGTGAGTTTTCCGCATTTGACTTATACAACCAACATTATAAAATAGCAGTAACAGCACACTGCACGATAACGTGCAGTGAATACACTTGACTTCTAGTTTTCATCCTCTTTCTCTGTATGTTTATCATTCGTATGCTCAGAGGTTGATGTGTTGATGCTTCCTGAGCAGCTCATCTTCTCCACTCTCTTCTCTTCTTCCGTCGTCATCTTTTAGCATTAAAACTGATTATGTCAGTGTTTGTGTTGCAATTATTTGGTACATTTTCTTTAATTTTTTACTTAAGCTGGCACTTAAGTCTTCAACCTGCCTCAAGAATGATTTAAGATATGAAGAGGTTGAGGAAGTGATGGTGAAGGTGGTAGGGATGAGAACGGCGCCCGTACACATACGCCGCACTGCCGCCCTGCTGGTTGATTCTGCAATCAAATAAAATAGAAATAAAGAGAGGAATAACCTTGGAGGTCAATCATCACCCCGAAAGCTGATAGTAGACATCACGTAGTATCTGTGTACCAAATTTCAGATCAATAGGTCAAACGGTTTGCGAGCTACAGGTGATTTAAAATCCTGGGCAGACAAACGAACAGCCACGGTAGCGTATTATATAGAAAGATTGGAAATTATACTGTAAAAATCAAGGCCAGACTTATCTGCGTGAGAACTTAAACGTGAGTATATACGGTAAGTGGCTCAGGAAACAAAACATCGAAATTTTGGGTCCATGGCCAGGAAACTCCCATTGAGCACTTGTGGCTAATCCTCAAGAGGTGGGTGGACAAACAAAAACCCACCAATTCTGACAAACTCCAAGCATTGATGATGCAAGAATGGGCTCCCATCAGTCAGGATTGGGCCCGGAAGTTGATTGCCAGCCTGCCAGGATGAATTGCAGAGAGGGGTCTTGAAAAAGAAAGAAGGGCCAACACTGCAAATATTGACTCTCTGCATAAACTTCATGTCATTGGCAATAAAAGCCTTTGAAACTTCTGAAATGCGTGTACTTCTACTTTAGTATACCACAGAAACATCTGACAAAAAGATCTAAAAACACTGAAGCAGCCAACTTTGTAAAAACCAACACTTGGGTCATTCTCAAACATTTGGCCATGACTGTACTTTCCAGAAACACGTCACATTGTTTGTTGAAGTTCAGTTTGCTTTCCATGGATCTCTGTCTGTGTTGTCCTCCCAGGGTGATCGTTGCCATAGGGGTGTCAGCTACACAAGTGTGTTCAGCACGATGATCAATTTGGAAATGTTGAGCTGATGCAGCTGCCTGCCTTTTGTTTTCGATTCCCAGATCGTATGCATCAAACTTGGATTTCGATAAGAGTCTGTGTAGGTGAACAATGCCATTGGCGTGTCTGCTGCACGATCAGGTGTGGACCGATCAGGTGATGCAGGTACCTCAGACATTTGTTTTCGTTCTCCAGATCATTAGCATCAAATTCAGAGTTCGATAAGTCAGAGTCCAATTCAGAAATAATACACCAAAAATTAACATTTTGCTTTGTGCATTCGCTTCTCTCTCTCGCCCAATGTCAACGCCATTCTAGATGTTGTTTACACTACGTTACTGACGCACACGCAAGAATTCAACGTCAAGTCAATGAGTCTAACAGTCCACCTAGCAAAGAGGGTCTACCTATAACGTAATGGTGAGTTTTGTCGAAGTTTACAGCTTTTTCTCGCCCTCTGCCCCTGGTGGTTGACTTTAGTCAGCTGCACTCAAACCTCTTTGTGTTGAGAAAAGTCGACATCCACCCCAAAAGTGTTAAATATGCAGCTCAGGTAGTAAACTGCATGGTAACTGGTTCAGTAATTTGGGCAGAAATCTAGCATTGCAGTATTTTTGTTCCTCAACTGGTGCGGTTAAGTATTGTGAGGACTGACAACAGGCACAGAAACTTTCTTTCAAAAACTGCTGGTAGTGAGAAGTCGAACACAATGACACCTTATATTGGCCAACTAAAAAGATTAGAATATGTAAGCTTTCGAGGCAATTCAGGCACCTTCTTCGAGTCATTTTGCTTGACTTCTCATTACATCCATAATGGCTAACACGGTACAACACTCTCGTACTGCAAACTGATGGTGAAACAAACGAAGGACAAAATGGAAAGAAAACGGTGGGCCAGGCCACAAGAGAGAAACACCTCTGGATAAGATTCAGATGCACTGCAGAGCACAGGGGCAACTGTTAGAGCTGCCAGTTATGACAACCAGCCGGTCTTTGGGGATATGGGAGGTAAACCAGAGTTCCTGTTAGGTTAGCTCTTAAGCAGGAGGGTAGGGTGGAATGTTAACAAAGTATATCTGCGTCAACCAAATGTCAAAATCAGGATGGAAAATAAGAAGACAAAAGGGAAACAAGACTAAGACTAAAGCAGAACTACAAACCTGAACCTGAACAATATACAGTCATATGGAAAAAGTTTGGGAACCCCTCTCAGCCTGCATAACAATTGACTCTCCTTTCAACTAAAAAGATAACAGTGGTGTGTCTTTCATTTCCTAGGAACATCTGAGTACTGCGGTGTTTTCTGAACAAAGATTTTTAGTGACTCAGTATTTACTTGTATGAAATTAAATCAAACGTGAAAAACTGACTGTGCACAAATTTGGATCTCCTTGTCATTGTGCTGATTTGAATGCCTGTCACTGCTCAATGCTGATTACTTGTAACACCAAATTGGTGGGATGAGCTCGTTAAGCTTTGAACTTCATAGACAGCTGTGTCCAGTCATGAGATATAAAGGGATTTAAGGTGGTCAATTACAAGTTGGGCTTCCTTCTCTTTGACTCTCCTCTGAAGAGTGACAGCATGGGATCCTCAAAGCAACTCTCAAAAGATCTGAAAATAAAGATTGGTGAGTCTCCTGTTTTAGGGGAAGGCTACAAAAAGCCATCTCAGAGGTTTAAACTGTCAGTTTCAACTGTAAGGAATGGAATCAGGAAATGGAAGGCCACAGGCACAGTTGCTATTAAACCCAGCAGGTCTGGCAGGCCAAGATAAATACAGGAGCGGCATATGAGCAGGATTGTGAGAATGGTGACAGACAACCCACAGATCACCTCCAAAGACCTGCAAGAACATCTTGCTGCAGATGGTGTATTTGTACATCGTTCTACAATTCAGAGCATCTGTATGGCAGGGTGATGAGAAAGAAGCCCTTTCTGCACTCACACCACAAACAGAGTCGCTTGTTGTATGCCAATGCTCATTTAGACAAGCCAGATTAATTTTGGAACAAAGTGTTTTGGACTGATGAGACAAAAATTGAAGTATTTGGTCAAAACAAAAAGTGCTTTGCATGGCGGAAGAAGAACACCGCATTCCAAGAAAAACACCTGCTACCTACTGTCAAATTTGGTGGAGGTTCCATCTTGCTGTGGGGCTGTGTGGCTAGTTCAGGGACTGGGGCTCTTGTTAAAGTCGAGGGTCGGATGAATTCAACCCAATAACAACCAATTCTTCAGGATAATGTTCAAGCATCAGTCACAAAGTTGAAGTTACGCAGGGGTTGGATATTCCAACAAGACAATGACCCAAAACACAGTTCGAAATCTACAAAGGCATTCATGCAGAGGGAGAAGTACAATGTTCTGGAATGGCTGTCACAGTCCCCTGACTTGAATATCATCGAAAATCTATGGGATGATTTGAAGCAGGCTGTCCATCAAATTGAACTGAACTGGAGAGATTTTGTATGAAGAATGGTCAACAATACCTCCATCCAGAATCAGACACTCCTCAAAGGCTATAGGAGGACAGCGTCAAGAGGCTGTTAGATTAGCAAAAGGAGGCTCAACTAAGTTTTGATGTCATATCTCTGTTAGGGTGCCCACATTTATGCACCTGTCTAATTTTGTTATGATGCATATTGCATATTTTCTGTTAATCCAATAAACTTAATGTCACTGCTGAAATCCTACTGTTTCCATAAGGCATGTCAGATATTACAAGGAAGTTGCTACTTTGAAAGCTCAGCCAATGAGAAACAAAAATCCAAAGAATTAAGAGGGGGTCCCAAAATTTTTCATATGACTGTAAAGAAACAAGAATGTTCAAATGTAAAGAGCACCTTTGAGAGACCGAGTGCAGTGCATCTTGGGATTTGGAAAAACACTCTTAAAGGGCTCATGCAGGTGGGCAGATAATGCAAGCATATGAAGATTATCAAGTAGGGTTAACGGGAGGGAGTCGGACATTTGTATTGAGTTTGTGTGTTTGTAAGGTGAAAAAAGTGCTGCCCTAGCCGACCACCCAGTTTGTCTAAATGGTAAACCAGAGATCTTGTTGGGTTAGCTGGTAAGCCGAAACTGGTCGGTAAACATGAGTGTAGGTGAGGTGAGGAGCAGTTGCTGCCGCACCTACCACACGACAAACCAACTCAGGATTCAGATTAGGACCCGAGTGCAGCCATGAGTGTAGGGCAGAATGTTAATAAAGTGGTACACTTTGGCAGTTTTGGGTTCAGTCTCTAGTCTGGGTGAGTTTTGTACATTCTCCCTGCGGTCTTGTGGCTTTTTCTTCAGAAACTCGCTACCTAACTTGCAGGGTATTGTCTAGGAGCTACTGTGAACATCCATGTACCCTGTGATGAGCTGTCATCCTGCTTAGGGTTGGATCCTTGCCTTGAACACAGTGCTACTATGAAAAGCTTTTGCTGCCCACAATCCTAAAATTAGATAAACCTTTAAGAAACTTGAACAGCTTCGCTCTTAACTAAAGAAGTGGGTGCGATGGACTGAATGGTCTCCTCTCATTTGTCAAATTTACTATGTTCATGTATTGCAGAATTATTGGAATCACATAAAATACTGTAGCGATGGACGGCACTGACGTCCCAGGAGGCTCTGCAGTGCTGCACCTGAAATTGATTTCTTTCATGATGGGTTTCAAACAGTTGTGTTGAATGTTAGTTTATAGCAATTGGGAGTGTTTTATTGAAGTTTAAAGTGGGGCGTTTGAGTTTGCCTACCACCACTAACTGATACTGCCTGGTGTATGAGTCCCGGTATCGGAACTAAAGAATAGGGGTGATTTGAATATTGCAGTTTGTACTGATTGTATTACATTACCAGTATTAAGATAAGAGTAAAGAAAAAGTGTTTTCTTGATAAATCGAGTGTGTCCGTTTGTCACAATACATTTATTTATTTGACCTTCCTCGCACGACAGCACATGGATACGAATATTGCAGCCAGTTTTCAGTTTCCCTTACACTGAAGCACAGACAGATGAATTAACTTGTTCAGGATTATTACGTGAAGTACTGGTAATGCTGAACCTCCAGCGGCCACTAGAGGGCCACACTGCACTACTCAGACTGCAATGACAAGAAAAGATTTTAAGGTTAACTGCAAAGCCTGCCGAGTAACACTTCCTGTCTGTTCAAAATAATACTAGAAGTCAAGATCTGAAGAGCGTTGTTTGTAACCATGCCGGTTGGTAAATGAGCCGCTGGTGGTATTACACTACTGCCACTAGTCTGGGGGGCTCATGCAAGTAAGAATCTCATTTCAAGATGTGTGAACTTAAAACTCTAAAACCTCAGCGTCAAGAAAGAAGATCAAATATCTGTGTTCCTGATACTGATAAGGCCAGAGAGAAGAACTTACCTTAAAGGAATACTCCACCCAAAAATTATATATATATATATATATATATATATATATATATCTGCGGTGGGTTGGCACCCTGCCCGGGATTGGTTCCTGCCTTGTGCCCTGTGTTGGCTGGGATTGGCTCCAGCAGACCCCCGTGACTCTGTGTTCGGATTCAGTGGGTTGGAATATGGATGGATGGATGGAGATATATATATATATATATATATATATATATATATATATATATATATATATATATATATATATATATATAATATATATATATATATATATATATATATATATATATATATATATATATATATATGTATATATATATATATATATGTATGTATATATATATATATATATATATATATATATATATATATATATATATATTGTAAATTACTACTAGCTATTCCCCGTAGCTTCACCCACGCCTGGCTCTCTACTCCTGACGTCACTCTTTCTCCTCCCCTCAGCCCGCAGCCTCTGTCTCGAATCAGTGTGAATATATCGCTCCTTTAAGCGAACTATGATTCTTAGCGCAATGAGAGAAGTCGCAAAATCAACCGGAATGTTCAAACAGATTATAGTAAAAAACCCGATCTAAATCCGTGAAGTAGTTCTCTCGTTCGCTAACTAAGCGGAGGTTACGCCCGAGGCAAGCGCGTAAATGAGGAGGGTCCCGCTTTTCTCCCAGTAGCCCAATGAGCCTCTCTCGGATTAGTGTTAATAAATCGGTACCGCAAGCGAACTATGATACTTAGCGCGATGAGAGAAGTCGCAAAATCAACGGAATGTTCTTTCAAATTATAGAAAGAAAACCCCAGATCTAAATCCGTGAAGTAGCTCTCTCGTGAAAAGCAGACAGACATAGAAACGTGTTTTAAAAACTATGAGAAATTTCGCGCTTGGACCATGAAATTTTTAAAACCGTTTCTTGGCGAGCACCAATGGGCCAAGGGTAACCCACATTCCAATGGTATTTGGCTTTTATATATCTAATATCTATATTGTATGTTACCAAAGTCCATGTACTTTTTTAAAAACTCAAGTTTTCACAGAGAATGGAGAGAAAAAAGGTTTATGATATAACAGAAGACAAAAGTGACAAATGAAAATACGCCTCTTGACCAATCAATGAAGGAGAGAGGCGGGTCTTCAGGTCAAAACATCAATCAAACGAGGCTTTGGTTTCCTGTTTATGATGTGCAATGATTATTCCAGAGTTCTATTTAATAATATTTTAGCAAAAACGTACACATTTTTGCCTGTTTTGAGCATACAGCTGGATAACTGACATACGGAGTATGTGACACGAGTAACGTGACAGTTTTTTTTTTTCTTTTAGCCATGGCTGTTTTTCACATCATTGGTCTTTAAAGAGCATTCACTTCTGGTTCTATTAGAGCATAAACTTTCTTCTCTGCATTCTGCACGAGAACATAAGATTACATTTTTTTTCTCAGCATTCACTACAAACTACATGGGGTAAGTGACATATAAAAAAAATATCATTTTAGGACAAAGTATTCCTTAAAATTAATGGAGTGGCATCAATCTCAGCGCTTCCCTGTAAATCTGATCCTGGAGGGCCACGGGGGAGTCACATTCTTCATTAGTAACCAATCACTGATGCTGATGGAACACACTTTCAGTTTAGATAGATAGATAGATAGATAGATAGATAGATAGATAGATAGATAGATAGATAGATAGATAGATAGATAGATATGAAAGGCACTATATTATAGATAGATAGATAGATGTGAAAGGCACTATAGATAGATAGATAGATGTGTTTGGCACTATATAATAGATAGATATGAAAGGCACTATATTAAAGATAGATAGATAGATAGATAGATAGAGATAGATAGATGTGAAAGGCACTATATTATAGATAGATAGATAGAAAGATAGATAGATAGATAGATAGATAGATAGATGTGAAAGATAGATAGATATATAGATAGATACATAGATAGATAGATGAAAAGATAGATAGATAGATAGATAGATAGATAGATAGATAGATAGATAGATAGATAGATAGATAGATAGATAGATAGATAGATGTGAAAAGCACTATTAGTTGGATGCAGAGACTGACACTATAACTTAGACATCCAGGCCCCCATAGCAAGAATACTCGGTAAAACAAATCTGACAGCTTTTTTTTTTTTGTTGTCTTTGTTTAAGTGTCTTGAAGAGGAAAGGCTAACTGTGTGCAAGAACTGCTTTCTGTGTGACTCGCGCTCAAAGCTGATACAGAATGTACAGAGCTCTTCCCACTGGGCATAAAGCTTCTTTGATTCAGACGTCACAGACAAGTCCTGATGTGGCACACCCTCTGGTCCGCCCAGGTCAGTTACATGACAGTAACTGGCCTAACAGCTGATGAATCATCTCGTATTCACAGAGATCAAGGTGTGTTGGTCTATTAATAAATGCTTGATTCTTTTCAGTATTTACCATATGTGACATATACTTGGATTAAATAAAAAAGAGGTTTAAAAAAATAGGATGATTTTCGTTATTTGACAAGTATACAATCGGCCATAAAGTGTTAGAGCTAGTCAGTGTTACATGGATACAACCACAACAACATTTATTTATTTAGCACATATGGTAATGTACTGTAGTTGTCAGTGATAAGGAGGTTCATTATTTGTGACATTAATTTCGGTCAGTTAGTGAGCTACACTGATGAAAAAAAAAATAGATAGATAGATGTGAAAGGCACTATATATTAGTCAGATAGAGCTTTATTTGTGCACAGGAGGGAAATTTGGCTTTTTACAGAAGCTATTTAAAATTAACAAATAATCAATAGGTAAATATATCTATATGTACACACACACTTTGGTCTGAAAAGAAACAAAAAGAAAAACAGTGAGAAATACTGACCATTTGTAAAATAACAGCAACAACAACAACAACAACAATAATAATAATAATAATAATAATAATAATCCTACATGGGCAGAGTGGTGGCTCTGAGGCTAAGGATCTGCACTGGCAATCGGAAGGTTGCCGGTTTGAATCTCGTAAATGCCAATAAGGACTTTGCTCTGTTGGGCCCTTGTGCAAGGCCCTTAACCTGCAATCGCTGAGCGCTTTGAGTAGTAAGAAAAGCGCTATATAAATGCAAAGAATTATAATTATTATCTGGGTGATTTGCAGGTTCCGAGTGAGTGTGTCCAATGTTGGCCTGAGCTCGGATGCCCTTCAGCTCGCCGAGACCTAATTAAACGGTTTCGATAAAGGGATTGATAGTTAAATGTAAATGCAGTGTGGTGTATTAGTTAAGACTTTTGGACTTCAGACCCTGAGGTTGTGGATTAAAATCCTGGTAGTGACCCTGAGAAAGTCACTTCACCTGATGGTGCTCCAAGTCGCCTCGGATAAAAGTGTCAGTCAAGTACTAATTAATAATAATTTGAGCCGCCAAATTAACCGTCAGACGATCAGAAGTTTACCTTTTTTATCAGTTAAATTAACACAGTAAGCAAAAAATATTAATGCAAAACGAATACGGTGGATAGGAAATATTAGTAAAAACACGGGTGCAGCTGCATTTTCATATATCTAGTATTTTACAAACATACATGAAAACCTATGGCAATGTAACACGTTATCCGACACGTTCTTGTATGTTTCTCCTCTTGTCAACTGACCATAGCGCAATAGTTCAATTGTTAGTTTCCATTTATGTTAATCAGCTTCAGAGTAGTCTACTTTATTTTCCTGTATGTTTAAAGAAATGTGTGTCTTTATGTGTACCTCTTCTATTTTTAGTAATTTGTAAAAATTATACTTGCGTTTTGCCCGAGGACTTGTCACAGCACCCTGCGCCTGCGCACAGTTGGAGACCGCTATATAAAAATAAACGGAATTGACTTGAATCAAAACGAGACACTTAACAAATTGCAACTTAATGGTGTAATTTGCAACGTGAGTCACAATTTATAAAAGCGTCTGATTAAGTAAATTAAAACGAAAGACTCGTTGTTTAATGTATAGGGAAAAAAACGAAGCTTGTCAACAAACAACGAAATCATAATGAACCTCGCAGTGGTGCCGTCGCCACGTACTGCTGCTTATCGCTCATCCTGGCGCGTACAATTAATTAGTGTCATGACAAGCCGAAATCGAAAGTTAAGAAAGAAACGAAAGTGAGATTCTAGTGAAATGGATCATGAGTAGCGCGAGGACACCGTAGTGGAGAACGCCGCAAACACTCAGACACACGAGCGTACGGAAGTGAAATGAGAAGACTGCCCCCTGCTGGAGGAGTTTAACGCGCCGCACTGCGCTCGCCCTTTAGTTACGTGCGCTTCACTCTGCTGCAGAATCGCATGAAGTGCCCGTAGTCCCTTCTTGCTTTCGTAGACCCCGAGGCGTTGTTGAACAAATAGGTAGGGGCCGTGTAATCAAGATCATGAAATCTTAAAGCTTCTCATCAGTTCAGTTGACATTTCTGACGTTTCATGAAATTCCAGCGCAGAGCCACATTCTTAAAAATGGTGCTTCTTTAATGGCACTTTATGGCTCTTCACTGCAGTTTGTGTGCTTCCTCAAAGCACCATTTCATCCAGGAACGGGCTCTTTGAAGTTGGCTGATTGTGCTTTGAAATGTGTGTAAGAAACCTCAAATCTTTATTGTATAGCAGGCTGCCTAGCAGGACACTAACAGATAAGAAAACCTGTGCTATTGAATGCAGCAAGAGTCCTTTGAAAATCAGGACCCACTGCTATTTCAGAAATCTGTTACTTAATGTATGGTGCCTCTTACAAATCTAAATAAATAAAAATTCTGGAACCTTCAAGCGGATGAATCTTTTGGGAAAGTGATATCCAGAGTGATAATGAGTCAAATTCTGAAGGTATCTGAAATCCTACTGTCTACCACATTACGTGGTCATGTATTGCATGTCTCTGTTTCTCTATGTGAAGAAAAACATTCCAGCGTTCGTGTGATATAATTTATGGAGAGAGTTAATATTCTTCTTTAGTTGGCCTTTTGATGGCATTCACTTTGAAAGACGTCGTAATAATATAACACAAAATGGATCTCATAAACATTGTTTTAATTATGAATAGTTATTTTTATTTGCATTTTTTTGTTCTTTATTTCACCTTATACAATTTCTTGCATTAGGAATTTGTTAATTTTCGCATACAGGGGATTCGAACTGGCAACCTTCTGGATACCAGCGCAGATCCTTAGCCTCAGAGCCACCACTCCACCCCTTATGAACACAATTAAAAAATAGCTTTGGAATATTTACATTGCACCACATCTGAGCACTAAATTGAAAAGAACTTTGATTAAAATTAGACAAATTACACAATTTATTCATGCAAACAATACTAGCTGTGCTACCCATCTAAGACGGGCTGAAATCTAAGTAGAGACCTCAGCATTAACGCTGGCAGTGCACCTATGCCATTTGGTATAAGATTTGTAAAAGCAGTATTAATGTTTGTGATGTGTCATCTACTGGAATGGCAAATGTATATGTCTCGATTATATCATTTGGTATGGGATTCATAAAAGCAGTGTTAATGTTTGTGATGCGCCATCAGTTGGAATGACAAATGCAATGCATATGTCTCTGTCATCTCATTTTGGTATGGGATTTGTAAAAGCAGTGTTAATGTTTGTGATGTGTCACCAGTTGGAATGATAAATGCTATGCATATGTCTCTGTCAAGTCATTTTGGTATGGGATTTGTAAAAGCAGTGTTAATGTTTGTGATGCGCCATCAGTTGGAATGAAAAATGCAATGCATATGTTTCTGTCATGTCATTTTGGTATGGGATTTGTAAAAGCAGTGTTAATGTTTGTGATGCGCCATCAGTTGGAATGACAAATACAATGCACATGTCTCTGTCATGTCATTTTGGTATGGGATTCGTAAAAGCAGTGTTAATGTTTGTGATGTGCCATCTGTTGGGATGACAAATGCAATTCATATGTCTCTGTTATGGGCGGCACGGTGGTGCAGTGGATAGCACTGCTGCCTCACAGTTGGGAGATCTGTGGTTCACTTCCTGGGTCCTCCTTGCGTGGAGTTTGCATGTTCTCCCCGTGTCTGCGTGGGTTTTCTCCCACAGTCCAAAGACATGCAGGTTAGGTGCATTGGCGATCCTAAATTGTCCCTAGTGTGTGCCCTGCGGTGGGCTGGTGCCCTGCCTGGAGTTTGTTTCCTGCATTGTGCCCTGTGTTGGCTGGGATTGGCTCCAGCAGACCCCCCGTGACCCTGGGTTGGATGATGGATGAATGGAAAATAGTACACTTCTCTGAACAATGTCTAGGAGGCTGTGGTTGAATAGAATAATGACATGGCTCCCTTCCTCACCTGACATAAACTTTACTGAGAACTTGTGGGCCCTTCTTAAATGGGAGATTTAAGGTGAAAAGAAAATAGTACGGCAGCAGGGTGGCGCAGTGGCACAGTGGATAGTGCTGCTGCCTCGCACTTAGGAGACCTGTGGTTCACTTCCTGGGTCCTCCTTGCGTGGAGTTTGCATGTTCTCCCCGTGTCTGCGTGGGTTTCCTCTGGGCGCTCCGGTTTCCTCCAACAGTCCAAAGACATGCAGGTTAGGTGGATTGGCGATTCTAAATTGGCCCTAGTGTGTGCTTGGTGTGTGGGTGTGTTTGTGTGTGTCCTGCGGTGGATTGGTACCCTGCCCGGGATTGGTTCCTGCCTTGTGCCCTGTGTTGGCTGGGATTGGCTCCAGCAGACCCCCGTGACCCTGTGTTCGGATTCAGCGGGTTGGAAAATGGATGGATGGATGTCTCTGTTATTTGCCACTTGGTATGGGATTCTTAAAAGCAGTGTTCGTGTTTGTGATGCGGCAACTGTTGGAATGAGATGCAATGCATATGTCTCAGTCATGTCATTTGGTATGGGATTCATGAAACAAGTGCTACTGTTAGTGATGCACCATCTGTTGAAATAACATGAATATGTTTCTGTCATGTCATTTGGTATGGGTTTCATAAAAGCAGTGTTAATGTTTATAATGTGCCATCTGTTGGAATGGAAAATACAATTCATTAGTCTTTCTCATGTCATTTGGTATGGGATTTATGAAGGCAGTGTTAATGGTTGCGATGCACCATTAGTTGCAAAAACTGTAATGCCTACGTCTCTGTCATGCCATTTGTTATGAGATTTGTAAAAGCAGTGTTAATGTTTGTAATGTGCCATCTGTTGGAATAACAAATGCAATGCAAACATCTCTGTCATGTCATTTGGTATGGGATTCATAAAAGCAGTGTGAATTGTGATGTGCCATCTGTTGGAATGTACAGAGACATGGCAATCGGATGAACACACAGATACTTATCCTTTAATTAAATCGAGTTGTTCTAAATCAATTGTGAGGCTAGGGATCTGCACTGGTAATCGGAAGGTTGCCGGTTCGAATCCCATAAATGCTAAAAGGGACTCTGCTCTGTTGGGCCCTTGAGCAAGGCTCTTAACCTGCAATTGCTGAGCGCTTTGAGTAGTAAGAAAAATCTCTATATAAATAGAAATTAAAGAATTTAATTTAACATGGAAGTATTTGGTCAATCTAATATTTTTAAACATTTCTAGGTGAGCCTCCATTCTCCTTAATTGTTAATCTCTGCTGAGTTTCTGCTCTGGGCCACTTGTATCAGTGCAGTAAGCCAAGGGTCCATCTTTCTTGAAATATGCTGCAAACTCTTCTCCTCCGTTTCAGTAAGAAGAACACGTTGTGTCGTGATGTCTCTTAGGTGGGACCTCCAGAGCTCTGCCTCAATATCTTACTGATCATTAAGTTCATCTCGACCGAATGGCGGCGGCTCATTGCTTGAACATGTTGGCACTAATTCTTCATCGTCGCCTGAAGCGCTGAGTGAGTGAGGTGCAGTGAGGATTGGTACAACATCAGGCCCAAGGGGTATGCGTCTTATTGCTAATGGGGGGTTCGGTTAAGCAAAAGAAATAACAAATAACTGCCCCTCCAAATCATCAGAGCACCAAAAGCAGGCACCTTCTTCACTGGAAAAAAACGATTCTTTAGTTCAACAAGCATTACTTACGAGAACTGATATCTTAAAATAACCTTTTCAGATTTACTGAAGACGTGTGTGCTACGTTCAACAGACAATACGGATTGAAACATCACCTTGAAGGAATATGTAACGTGAAACAATAATGTTGTCAATTATAATTTCTTTTTTAGTTTTGATGTATGGGAAACCCTGTGACTTGATTACCCCACACGCTCACGTCAAACCAGGCCACCCCGTTTACTGCCAAAGTGCAAAACAACAAACAGAACTGAGCGCACTGTGGCACAAAAATATCACGTCTCTCGAGTGGGTCCGGGTCGGGGAGCTCTGCCATGTGGGACCGCGTTCCTCAGACTGAGACGCCATCTTCTGGGTGCCCTCAAATTTATGTTGTGTGGTTTAGTTGAATGAAGTGTGGCTGAAGTGCCCTGAATGGGGGGCATCTCGGAGGTATGGAGGAGATAAGAAACAGTGTTGTTAGTGTTGGCGCCCCCCTCTTGCTCCATTGCATACCTTGTGAGAGCCCGGAAGGTGATCCTCAGGTGCCCAAGCCGTGGTCATACAGCTTGACTACATGCATATGGGCACAGGCAGGCACTTCACCACGTTGGGGAGTCAGTCATTAGACAGATTTCAGAACTGACTGCCCTTCACGTTCTACGCTTGCTTATGTGACTCATGGGTTTGGCTAAATATAAGAGAAAATTGTATTTCCTTGTCTAAAACATTACCAGCTTCCTTCATTTAAATATTATCTGTTAAGTGTTTTAAATAAAACCCGAGGTTGATGAAACTAAAATGTGCGGAAATATTTCTTCAGTTGTTCAGAGGTTATTATGTCTGGCACATACCTTAGGGCTTTAAATTTACAGCCAAACCTTCAGCAAATACACAGAGGAGTGCCAAGTGTTATGGGACGTCTTTACGCAAATGGATAAAATATTATCAGCCACTTAGCTCTACACAGGGAAGGGAGAAAAAAAATAAAATAAAATAAAATAAACTTCATAGCCTGCTGCTCCCGCCTGCTGTGCTTGTGCTGCTGGGCCTTTGTGAGCGAGTCGTACCGGAGCTGGAAACGTCAACAGGTCCAGTGGTCTGACGGTGGGCATCTGCAGAACTCAGACGACTGCACCACTTTTAGTGATCCTTAAACATGAATCAGGCAAGTGTGTGCTTTCTTTCTTTCTTTCTTTCTTTCTTTCTTTCTTTCTTTCTTTCTTTCTTTCTTTCTTTCTTTCTTTCTTTCTTTCTTTCTTTCTTTCTTTCTTATACAGTGTGACTTTCACATTGAGTATTAAATGAGGAGCTTCTTTCTTTTAAATAGTATCTTTCAAGTTGAGTATCATTATCCATCAATCATCCATTATCCAACCTGCTATATCCTAACTACAGGGTCACGGGGGTTTGCTGGAGCCAATCCCAGCCAACACAGG